>NW_027256894.1:23953932-24134614 GCF_029215685.1 Pituophis catenifer annectens
AAATAAAAAGTTGACCAGGCCCACCCAGTTACATTACCACCACCACCAAGCCACGCCCATAGAACTGCAGTAACAAATTTTACATTTCACCACTGGGCTCAGGTGTTTGCTCTCGGCCCCCGCAGGGCATCCCCTTCCCCGCGCCTCCCTACGAGTACGCCCTGCCGCCTAACCCGAGCGCCAAGCCAACTCCTTCGATGACGGCTATGTCGCTGCCTATAAGCCCGCGGGGGGGCCCTACTTCACTTACCCCGCGTATCCTAGCTTCGGGGGTTACAACGCCTTTAGGAGGCCGCCTTATCTGTTGTCTCGAGCGGCCTCCCCGTACGGGGCGCCCGCCTTCCCACTCAGTCACCACCGCCCATCTTTGACCAGAGCCCGGCGGGGATGGCCTTCAGCAGGGCTCCGGCCATAACCTTTGGGCCGCCCGAGAACGCGACGGGCATCGGCCACCAGCCCTTCTACAGCGCCAGCCAGGCCCTGCCCAGGTGAAGGCTTTCCCGAAGCTGGGGGTTAACAAGCACCAGCCCCCTTCCCAGCGGCACCACCCCACCCTACCTGGCTCGGAGCAGAGGACCTGCTGAGTTCAGGAGCGCGGATGTAAAGGCCAGTGGGCACTTCTGAGGGGGTCCAGCCAAAGCACATGGAAAACCTGAACAGTGCCCATGCGAATGGGACCCCCACTAAGCTCTGCCTGCCCTGTGGAGGTCCCAAGGGAAGCAGCTCTGAGAAGGGAGGGGGGCCGCAGCAAAATCCTGCTGCAACCCCCCCCCCCCAGCACCGCCATGTGCTCTCTGAGCCAGTTTACCCATGTGGGATTTGTACCCTGTGAATGCCATCCTCTGCAAAGCCGCCTGTCAGAAATGGTTTCACCAGATCTGCACAGGCATGACGGAGTTGGTGTACGGTCTGCTGACCACAGAGGCTTTGGCAATCTGGGGCTGTGATACTTGCATAGCAGGCAAGGATGTGCAGCTGATGCGCACCAGGGAAATGGTGGGACCACCGGCCCTGAACACGGACACCTGAACAAATCCCTTCCTCCCATGATTTGTGAAGCTACTACTTTCCACACATTTTATTATCTGCCCAAGTGCATTAAGCTTTCATCAGAAGAACTTGAGGAGATGCTTTCTTCCTGACGGTGAGGTTTAGGCCTACGAAAGGGCTGTTTTTGTATAACTGCTGATGGAATGCAGTGGACGAACCATAATGTCGCAATATATTATTAGTACCTCTTACTCTGTTTCTGCGCTTTCTCCAGTTGAAAAGGCAGAAGGTCCAACCCAGAAGGAAAGCAAAGCAGTTGTTCTTCTATGGGGATCCCTGGGAAATGATTTGTATATGAGCTGGAATTTATCTAGTGAGGGTAACCCAGCTAGTCTTTTTGAATTCTTCTGCTATTTTTATAGTGCCTACTTTTGATCACATTTAGTATTATGTGCAGGGCCTTTGCAATAAACAGATCCAAGTCTTTCTCAAAATCTCTCTCTCTCTCTCTCTCTCTCTCTCTCTCTCTCTCTCTCTCCCCCTCCCTCCCTCCCTCCCTCTCTCTTGTCAGTTTCAAGCAGCCCGTTACCAAACAAGGGTCCTCGAGAATCAGACTTTCAGTGCCCGATAGCCATACATGTAAGCCTTCTCCCTGAAATGCCAGGTACAGAGCTGGCCACTATGGCCATCTACTGACCCCCTGGCAGGTGGTAATTGAGTGTGAGATCCCAATCAACATGGCTACCAGCCATGATTGTGGAATTTTATCTGGGAGATTAGGATGAGGATGGACAACCCTACAGAAGCATCTTGAGAGGAGTAGTAGCAACCACATGGTCACCATTCATGGGAGAGGGGCTGCATGTCCCAACCTTCCCTGCAGTCCAGTGGCCATTTTTTTGAAACCATCTTGAGCATTTGGAGGGGCTTTGATTCCCAGGTGCTTGCCTAAAAACAGGAAAAGTTGATGGTAAACTGGCATGTGTTTCCAGTTCCTTTATGGATGGGAACATGACTCATACTGTTTCCCTTCTTCTAGAGGAAATATGGTGCGCTATTCCCGGGGTTAGGAAAGTCTCCCAGATAGCAACCACCACAGCAATACAACTGTGCAGATGAATCCAAAATTTGGTTGTGACCATACAATCTGGGAATTCTAGGATCTCCATTGAGCAAATGGCAAATGCCTTCATAGCTGTGAAGATCAATCCAACAATAAAAACAAAATGAACAAATAAACACCACACTAAGCATTTTTTTTCATTCCTTGTCTTGGGAGATAAATCAGAATGGATTTGTACCTCTGGGCTGGAAACAATTGAAGCAAAAATAATAATTTGGACAACTTAATCCAGAAGTAAGTGATGGAAGCCAATTTAGAAATCTGTTATTGATTCTAGCTTCCATGCTCCTGGAATTTGGGGAAGGACTGTTGTAACTAGTTCTCTTCCGTTCCTGGTTCAGGTATCTGTGTGGCTTTAAAACACCTGGCGCTCTATTAGCTGGTCCAAAGTAGAGTCTCAAAGCAGGCAGGGGTTTTGCCACTGCTGCTCATTCTACAGATCTGACCCTGTGCTGGGGGAGGCCACTGCTCCCCCACCCCCCATGGACACAGAAGCCACCCAAGTTGAAAGAAGATAACTTGTGAACCCCTTCCCTTTTTCTCATCTGTGCCCTAATTATGTGTGGAATAACACTTCACATTTACAAATTGTGGGTATGTTTAAATACCCTAATGTGGATGTTCAATTCTGAGACTTTTTTTTTTAAATGTGACTTATGTTTTTCATTTTATTTATTTATTTATTTATTTATTTATTTATTTATTTATTTATTGCGATTTATATGTCGCCTTTCTCCCTAGGGACTCAAGTTGGCTTACAAAATGACAACTTCAACACAAATCACAATACAATACATAATTAAAATCAGTAACCCAATTAAAAAACAATTTAAAATTATACCAGTGTACCCCCAAACGGATCAGTTTAATTGGCGGAAGAGCCACGTCTTCAGCTCGCGACGGAAGGAAAGAAGGTCGAGGGCTGTCCTGAGCTCAGTGGGCAATCCATTCCAGAGGGTCGGGGCTCCCACAGAGAACGCCCTCCCCCTGGGGGTCATCAGCCGACATTGTTTGGCCGACGGCACCCTGAGGAGGCCGACTCTGTGAGAGCGCACAGGACGATGGGAGAACGGCTGGAGATGGTCCTGCAAGTACCCTGGGCCTAAGCCATGAAGAGCTTTATAGGTGAGCACCAGCACCTTGAAACGTATCCGGAGTGCCACCAGTAGCCAGTGCAGCTCACGCAGGAGAGGTGTTACACGGGAGTATCTAGATGCCCCCGTAACTACCCGCGCGGCTGCATTTTGGACTAGCTGAAGCCTCCGGACACATCCCAAGGGCAGCCCCATGTAGAGGGTGTTACAGTAATCCAACCTAGAGGTAACAAGGGCGTGAGTGACCGTGGCGAGGGCATCCCGGTCTAGGAACGGGCGCAACTGGCGCACAAGACGGACCTGTGCGAAGGCCCCCCTGATTACGGCCGTCAGATGGTCATCTAAAGACAGCCGAGAATCCAGGAAGACACCCAAGTTGCAGACCCTATCGGAGGGAACAAGGGTTTCACCTCCGATCATTAAGGATGGGACCTCCAGATCCCGGGATGCCGGCATCCACAGCCACTCAGTCTTTTAATAGGAATGTTGCGGCAAAGTTGATGTAATTCAAATTGGAATCAAACTCCCAAACTTTGTCCGTTATTGTTCCGTTAGTAAGAAATGAAATTACCATGTAATGCAAATGATTTCATATCATGGTGCTTGGGTGAGCTATTCTATGAAGTGCAGGAATGACGTTTCTGTTTTTTCTATGTGGATGGATGGATGGATGGCGAGCTGAGCGGCCCTCACACGCCAATGATTAAACCGGTTTTTGATCTATTTTGTCGTTCGTGGAATTTGTGTCCGCTCTGATCGTCCTCTTCAGGGAAATGGGTGCCGCCACACCGTCCGTTTCCCTTCAGCGGCGTCGAACAAGCGCCGGCCCGAGAAGCGCCGGCGGACCGAGGCGGCCCCAAGCAGGCGCACGCGGCTAGAGCGGCTTCAGGCGGAAGTCTGCAGGAGGCGCGGTCTTCCGGCAACCCTGGCGTCCTAGCAACGGCCGCCATGCCCGTCTGGGTGCGTGACTTCAGCTGGGAGCAGACGGCCGAGACCGTTCGCCTGACCGTGCCGCTGCGGGCCGGCCGCCTCCGCCGCCACGGCCTCTTCTGCACGGAGCGGTACCTCAAGGTTGGCGCGAGGGGCGGCCCGGGGGGCACCGCGCGGAAGGCCCGGCGGACGCCAGGTAATCAGCTGCTGCCCTCCTCCCGCAGGTGAACGCGCCGCCGCTGCTCTTCGAAGCCGCGCTTTTCGCCCCCATTGACGCCGAGCGCAGCCGCGCCGAGATCCGGGATGACTGCGTCGTCTTCACCCTGTTCAAGAAGGAGGCGGCCCCGTGGGCGTCCCTGCGGGCGGAGGACGGTGAGGGACCGGGGGGGGGGGGGGGCTCCGCTGCGGGTGGGGGTCCTGCCCAAATCCTCCCCTGCATCCCGTGAAGCCGGTTTCTGTCTCCTGCCCCGAACCTTTCCCAGCCGAAATGGCTTTTTCAGGGAACGAAGCAAAGATGCGGGAAATTCGCGAGGAGGCCGTCCGCCAAACTCAAGAGGAGGCCCGAGCGAAAGCAGCGGCGAAGTCTGCAGAGAAACGGGAACGCGGCAGACTTGCTCTGGATGCCGCCATCAAGGTAAACGGTCCTTCAAGGAGGTAAAGCACCGCCAGTGGTTGCTGTCCAAATCAGCTTAGTTTGCCTTCCAGCCTTAGGATTCTGACCCATCACAACTCACACCTCTTGGTGGTCTTTCTCTTTCCTCCTTCCTTTTCTCTCTTTTCCCTCCAATTACAACACACCTCAACCCATGGCAGCTTCATTGCAATACACATTTTGTTCCTTTTCTTATTGTAACTCTTCTCCAGTTTGGGCCAACTGGTCCTCTATTCTTTCTGCAACAGTTGAATTCTAATTTCCGTTGTCCCATTAAACTTGTTTCCCTACATCTGTTCATAGTACTCAACCTCAAAGCTTCTCTCTACTCAACCTGCGTCCTCTGTTCTTTTCTTCCTTCTCACTCACCCCCTTTTCATTGGAGTGGAACTTTTGCTTTTCCTAGCACCTAGCACCTATTGGAGGGGTTATCGAGTCTGGTGAATATCCAGTCTCCACCTACTTCACTCTTAAGTGCTAGCAATGTCTACGTATACTGTACATGCAGCTCAGAGTCATTTGTGATTGGAGCAACTCATAAGTCTATTAAAATCAATAAATAAAAGGCTAATACTGAAATGCTTCTGGAAATGAGGTATTATACTATCAGTAGGTGGATGAAGAATTATAATTAAAACTAGCTGTTCAGTTAACTACTATTTGCTGTGGGAAATCAGAAGCATTTCTACAAATCCTCATTATGTTCAGATGATACTGTAGAGAAGAGATGCAGGTGCCTTTGAGTTTTATGGAGCAGGCTGCTCCTAGATTCTGCCTTATATATAACTTCCCTGTGGCCTTCTGAAAACAGTGTCTCTGAAAGTGGGAATCTTAAATTACCTGCCTGATAAGTTGTTAATGAGGAAGCTTGCCTCTCAACAGAAAAATAATTTCAGAATGAATGTCCTATAATTCAAACAGCTAGAAGAAGCAGAAAGAAAAAGAATAGAAGAGCTAAAAGAACAAGAACGGAAAAAAAGCACTGAGGAGATTGAGGCGTGGAGGAGGCAGAATGAGATGCAAAAGGAAGTATGTACTAAGTTGCAACTGCCAGAGAGAAATATAGAAGTCCTTGGAGAAATAAAAGAATGCCAGAACTTGGAATCTTTTGCTGGAAAGGGAGTGTCCACATCAGGAGCATTAACTAAAGGTATTAACATTCTCATTGTGTTACTATATGAATGAACATTGCACTTTCTTTCATGGGACACTGCAGTCTTTTTGCTTTGCTGTGACTGTTTGTGTTTATTTAAAATATTTTTTTTAATTAAAAGCCTCCCACGTTGAATTTCAGTGTACAGATTCACAACATTTTTTTAAGTGTTTTTAATTGTTTTATCTATCGTTTTTAATTAATGGGGCCAAATTTATATATATCTTTTTAATTGTATTTTAATATTTGTACTTGATGTTTTTACTTGGCTGTTCACCGCCCTGAGTCCTCAGGGAGAAGGGCGGTATACAAATTCAAAATAAAATAAAATAAACATATAATGTGAACTAAAACCATAACCCTTTCAAAGATACACAAATATTATTCAAAAGCATTTTTCAAACAATGCTGATCAATTCCTGTAGTGCCTTCTTTTGTTAGCTCAAGGAAAGGGTTAGCGTTAGAGACAAAGGCACTTGCAGGCATTCAGCCTCTAAACTCTGCTTGAAGTTCTGCAGTGATATCACCTTGGGGAAACCAGACCGAGGCCGTGATGGTTACATATACAAAAACATGTGTTAAGCCCCAGCAATAGCAAAAATGTGGCAAAGAGTCTATCTCCTTCCAGCTCACTATAGTGTTAAGAGGAATAGTGGGGAGAACTCGGGGTGGGGGTGGGGGTGCTTTCAAGATTCTGTTTCTGTGGCCTATATCAATGAAATAAAATTCCATTCAGATATTTGGAATCTGCCTCAAAAGGCTGGCATGATACAAGTTTACAGCCCCGTATTTTTTTTTGTGTTTTCCCCCCATCTACACAGGACATAACTCTCATAGTAGTACATTCTAGGAATGCCTCATAAGGATATATTTAGTATTTGGTTTCATTCAAATCTTCTTGTATTTGTATCTGCATATATCTGCCTTATAAATATCAGAAACAAGAAACATATCTGTGGCTAGAGTCCTTTTTCTCCCTTATTGCTACAATTAACAGGAATATAGCATTAAATAGCTTTTGTGTTTGACTATTACAGGTGGAAATTATGGAAATATGTTTTCAGAAAAGATAAAGGAAGATTCAATTCCTTCTCCACGTCCTCCTGGTAGCATTATGATACATTTTACGCCTCGTGTCTTTCCCACAGCCCTGAGAGAATCACGAATCCCAGAGGAGGAAGAGGTAGGGGGCTTACCTGCTTTGTGCCATTGAGGGCTGGCAGGCAGAGGAGTTGCGGCATGTTATTGGAAAACAGATGGTGCTTGCTTCCTCTGCTACTTTTCAACACCAAGATTGAAAAAAGATTCAATGCCCTTGGGTAGGAAAGGCACCAGCAACTTGTCTTGGGCCATGCCTCATAAAACAGTGAGGAATTGTAATGGCTTGTGAAGAGTAAGATTTTCCCAGCTGATATTCGCTTTCCTTTTCCCTGCAGATCTGGAATAAATGCTCTGCAATATTTCATGAGGCATGGCTTTAAGCCATAGCCCCAAGGAAAGGGGATGGTCTTATTAAATACTCTGGCAAAAAAGAGGTAGTATCAGGAATGCATTTTCAACCCCACTGCATTACCTGTAGAGAGCCACGGAGCCTTAGAGACACCATATTGGAACAGTTACAGAAGCATAAGTATTTTCCCAGACAAACATAGAATATATCTCCTGATTAGGCCTACGTAGAAGGACTGGCATCGCCTTAATAGCAATATTGTCTTGGAGGCAAAATGCTAGAAAATGAAAATGGCACATAACAAGCTATACTTGAAGGGAAAATGTTTAAGGAAGGCCAGTTAGAGAGAGCGATTTTATGATGTCTATGTATTCAGTGCTTTACTATGCTAATTATACATCACAAAAATAAAGGTTGTAACTGCAAATTTTGATATAAACTAGGGAAAATACAGAGAAATGTTGCCATTTCTCTTTTCTGTTAACAGAGATCCCAGGAGAAGAGGCAGCCTCTGCAAGAGTAGGATGTCAACAGCAATGAGTTTTACTAGTTGGATGGAATCTTTTGAGCCTCTCTTGAGTAGAATCCTAGGCAGGAAGAGCTTGTTTTGAAGCCATACTTATCTGATAGTTGTGTGTCTTCTATTTGCAGTGGCTATGTAAACAAGCAGAGGCTCTCAGGATAATAAATGCAGATATTGTTGAGATCGAGGATTTAAAAGAAGAGGAAAAGAACCCAGAGTGGTTGAAAGACAAGGGAAAGTGAGTTTGGAATGGGCTTCCCAAAGGTGGTCTCCAAAACCTGCTATGGTTTAGAGCAGTGGTCCTCAACCATTTGGGCACCAGGAACCGGTTCCATGGAGAGACGTTTCTCCGTGGACTGGAAGGGGCGGGGTTTCGTGTGTCGCCTGCATCCTGCAGATAGGGCTTCACTGGTTTGCACAGACTGGATTCTGGCATGACATTGAATGGTGCTAGTCCACAGACCGGAGGTTGGGGACCCCTGGCTTAAGAGTTGGGGGAGAAGAGGGCTTCAATATTTTTCTTCGTTAGTATACAGCTTTCTCTCTCTCTCATTCTTCTTTCTTAAGCAACCAGAATGGCAGCTCCCAAGTGCTCCCCTGTGCAACAGCATTTTCAAGGCAATCATAGTGTAACTGGGCTCTTCATTAATTATAATGAAATGGGGTGTGTTGTATATAGCAATAGCAATGGCACTTAGATTTATATACTGCTTCATAGTACTTTTACAGCCCTCTCTAAGCAGTTTACAAGGTCAGCATATTGCCCCCAACAATCTGGGTCCTCATTTTACCGACATCGGAAGGATGGAAGACTGAGTAACCTTGAGCCGGTGAGACCGGAACTGCCAAACTGCTGGCAGTCTGTAATCAGATGTAGTCTGCAGTATTGCACTCTAACCACTGTGCCACCGCAGCTCATATGCATACCAAGATAAATTAGGTTATTGTTTGGTTTTAAGACTTGTTTGTTTCTTGTAAACCTTATGGAGTCAGCAGTGTATTTGTGTGTGTGTGTGCTGTCAATAAGTAGAAAAATACATTTGCTGAGTCACAAAGCCCTGTAAATATGTTCAGCTCTTACTAAATAAGTGGGTGGTTGACATAATCAGTTTATGGTTCTTTAGTAAAGATGCCAAAGTCTTAAGCCCTGTTGGAAATGCAGCAGCTATTCCTTTGTTCACATGGATTTTTTTTTTTTTAGCAAAATGTTTGAAACTGGTAACTATCTGGCTGCCATCAATGCTTACAACTTGGCAATTCATATTAATAATAAGATACCAATCTTATATTTGAACCGAGCTGCTTGCCACCTGCGGCTGAGAAATCTACATAAAGTAATAGAGGACTCCTCTCAGGTATTTGACCTTTATAGCCTTTTGTAGCATGGGACCATGCTATCTGAGGGATCCCCTCCCCCTGGTTACATCAGCCCACTGCATCAGATCCGAGATAAATTCCACTCATGAAGCTTCCACTACAGATTGCCTTTAAAGAGGATATATTTGTGCTCTTGAACTGATAGAAAGGACCTAAGTGATGCACTTACATTCAAAGACGGGGTTAGTTCACACTTCATCTGTATATTTTATTTTGCCAGGCCTTGGATTTGCTCATCCCTCCTGTTTCCAACAATGCCAAGGCAAGATTAAAAGCTCACCTGAGGCGTGGAACAGCATTCTGTGAACTTGAATTGTATACAGAAGGTAAGGAGAGGGAGTCTTTAAAAGGTAAAATGCCTCTACTTTTATTTATTTTTGTTCCATTATATTGCTGTCATTTTCTCCTTACAAAAAGGATTATGTAGGTTTAATCGCAGTGTTTCTTGAAACTAGTAGAAATGAGCTACTGTACTAAAAATATTATTTACGTAAAATATTTCAGTTTGTGGGAAATTGGGGGGGGGGGAACTTATTTTCTAGGCTCAGAACATCTGTTCCTCTGTCAAACTCCAAATCCTTTCTTTTTCTAAGCTTAGTCCTGTGTGAATCTGTTGCCTGCTAAACTTCATTAGTAGAATCAGCTGCTTTCCTGCATCAGTCTTGTATAATGTAGCCATTCCTTTCTTCATCTCTTCTCAGGCTCTTCCTGTCAGTTGAATTGTTCTAGTTTAGTCTGTCCCAGAGAAAAATGTACAAAAGTTCCATATGGTGAATGCCAAAAAAGATATTAATCACAGTAGTTATTTTTAAAAAACCATCACCACCAATATAGTTTGGCCCATTAACATTCTTCATTGTTATTTGTGAAATGTGATTTGGGAATCTAGCTTGTGATTTTGCAATTATTTATAAAATGCTAATTGTGGGTTGGTATATTTTGTATTTAGATTAAATTACTTGTATTCTACTAAACTTCACATATTCTACTCACTTGCCATATTAAGAGGCCAGGAAGCCCCAGTGCTCAGTGTCTGGACCCTGATCCTGTAGGCTTACCTGGGTGTATAGCTATTTTGAGGAAGGCTGTTAATGCTGTTACATATATATAGCATATCTGTAGGACATGTGGTGTGGCTTCAAAGATAAATTATGGGTGCTAACAATTATCCTAGGCCTTCAAGATTATCTGGCCGCTCTCAAGATCGAGCCTAAGGATAAAAATATAGAACAAGACGTGGAGAAGATTCGGTGCATAATTCAAGGCAACTAGAAAAATTCTTCTGGCAAGTTTAGAAGATTTTTGTGTACTGGATGTTCTTCTCTTGGGCTGGAGCATCCCTTTCTCAGGACGTTCCCGGGGCTTTCCTGGGCCCAATAAAACCTCCGCTCCTCCTGCTGCTGCTTCCTTCGCCTCTCTAGCGTTCTTCTCCCTGCGGGGGCGGGCGACGGAGGGAGGGAGGGAGGGAGGCTACACCGGCGAATGGTCGGCGCCCGTGTTGATCCCGTTGTGCTGCGGCGGCCCGGCGGCGGCCAGGTGGGCGGTGAAGGCGCTCTCCAGGGGGCAGAATCGGCAGGGCGCCGTGGCCGAGGTGGGCCGCAGGGCGCCGTAGTCGCTCGCCGTGGTCCTGTACAGCAGCGGGACTGCCGCGCTCAGGCGCGTGCCCGTCACAAGCGCCCGCGCGTTCGCCAGGCACGTGAAGACGGGGTTGCCCGGGTTGGCGCCGTCGACGCTCTGTGGCCGCTCTCCCCCGGAAGCCATCTGCCTCGGCTGCCCGGCAGCAACGGCGGCGGAGGAAGAGGCCTTTGCGGAGAGCCGCCCTCCCCGTCGCCCGGGTAACGGTTCGACCCCGCCCTTTGTTGATGCGCGGGGCCGCCCTCGGCCGCGCTCCCCCCTGGGGCGTGTAGTCCCGCAGCGGCCAGCCTGCCGCAGCGCCGGGCGGAGGCGGACTACGCTTCCCGGCGGACGCCCCGCGGGAGGCGCAGGCGCAGCGGCGGCGTCTTTTCCGTCCCCGGTTGTTGTTGTGGCGAAGGAGGGGAGGCCGCCGGTCGCTGCGCTGCCCGCCGCTCCAGCAGGTAGGCCGGCCGCGGCCCCGCTGCGCCTCGGGCCCCGCGGCCTCCTGGCCGATCTTCCCCGCCAAGCGCCGGTTGCGCCCTCTTCGCACAGGAGGGTTTTCCTCGGTAGGAAACGCGGGGCAGAGGGCCGTTACTCCCCGTGAGCGGGGGGGGGGGGTTTGCAGGGCCCGCTGACCCCCAGAGAGCCGCCCCAGGCCAGAAGCTAAGCCGGCTTGGCGGGGGGGGGGGCAAAGGGAGGAGGCCCCGCCCGCGCTCCCTCCCGCAGCGGCGGTTTCGGCTCCGAACAGGCGGCCGAAGGGGGCGAGCGAAGGTCTCGGTCGGTTCTGTTTCTGGCAGAGAAAGAAGGCCGCCCGCTGAAGAGGCTCTTTTCCTTGCAGCTTCTTCAAAATGTCAGAAATTTCCAGCGACAGCGACTCGTCTTGTGGCTGGACGGTCATCAACCACGAGGTACCGGGCAGACTTCGGGGCCGAGGCTGCCTTTCCGTGCTTGGCTCCGGGGGCAGGAGCGTCTCGGCGGAAGAGAAGGGGCGGGAGCGCTTGGGCCAGGCGGGGCAGAAAAGGTTGGCCGTGCCCTAGAGGGGCTGCGATGCGGGACAGCTTGTGCCTGTCTTGACTGTGTGCTGCTGGCTTGACCTTTTCTAACAACGTTCAAACCTTCAATGGTTTCAAGACAGCTGGAGTTTTTCCCACTTTCTCTTCCCCCCCCACCCCCCTTCCATGAGGTCTGTTGAGCGGGAAGCAAAGAACTTGCCAGTCAAATTCGGGGCCTTTTGCCTTTCAGCCACACCCCTCCCCCCATTCTCGAGCACAGCTGACTTGGAAGCAACCCCATCCTTAAAAGAGACAAATCATGTCCGCTCTTGGCCTTCTTCAGTTAAAGTCCACTTAAAATCCCTGATACCTTTGGGTTTTTTTGGCAGAAGCACCTCAGTGGAGAAGCTCTTCTTTGGGACCTATGAGCTGCTTGCACCAAAGCTTCTGAAAGGGAGAACCCCTTGGGAGGCCCTCGATGTCTGTCACACAAAACAAGGTTTTGACTTGGTTTCAGGAACCAAAGCAAGCCAGACCTTAAGAGGAGGAGGGGTGGTGGGAAGCTAATTGCACTCCCTAGTATAAGATAAAAGGGAGGAAGAACAGGTCCTTTGAATTCCGGCACCCAATGTTTGCTCTGGTTTTCAGCTAGAGCAGGAAAGCCATCCGGAGTTCATTTCCAAGATTCCCAGTGAAGTTCACTTATAGCCCAGGGTCTCAAGATGCTTGAAAGTGGCATGACTGTGTTGGCTTAGAGCAGTTCCTCTCCTCATTTTCAAAAAGTGTGAGGATAACACACACATTCTGGCCCCTTGTCTAAGTCAAGACATTTACTCAGAAAGACACAATAACAAGTGAAAACAGGCATTTACTGAAGAAGCCCAATGAGAGCTGCAACAGGCATTCCCTGCACTCTCTATCCTTTTCTGCAGTCTACTTCCAGGCCCTAGGAGGCTCTGCTGCTACGTCAGGCAAAGTTTGGGAGGCTTGGTGGGCAGCGTGAACATATTTCTGTCTTTTGCTTTGTTTCTCAGAGGCCTCCCATTTTCCCACATTTATTTGGGGAGCAAACAGCTCAGCTAGTAAGAATACATCCTGCTTGTGGATTGCTAGTCGTCCACCCATGCTGTTTGTGGAATATCAGGGGACTCTTTCTGGAGCTTCCAACTCAATCTCCAGTGAGCGTGTTTGTATTTTTAGGGCTCTGACGTTGAAGCAGCAGCACCAGACTCTGATAGCATAAGTGGCCACGAGGAACTGGCCTCAGAGGAATTTCTGTCTCCAACGCAAGCAGAAGACCAGCAGCAGCAGGCCACCAGTCTGCAAGGTGAGTCTTGTAGCATTCTCATTTGAGCCAAAGAGCTTCTGGGAATTGCACAGGAGGATTGCTGAGACAACAGAGAGATGTCTGGCTGCATGGAAGGGGAAGAGATCTGAGGTTCGGGTGGCCAGGGATGAAATGGGAAGTTTTGTTTTGACTTAGGCATTTGAGGATAAGCTCTGTAATGATCTTCCCTCTGTGGGGCATAAACAGGCTGGTAGTTGCTAGTGGGACATCGATGGGGAGCATTAGGAGCACCAAAGCAGGCCAGTTTTCCAGAGTTCCAGTCACTAGTTTGTGACTGGAACTATATCAGCCTTGGAGATAAAGTCTCATTTGTAGTAGAATCATTCCCAAGCTGTTGTGGTTCTCATAGCCAGATTCCTGTGTAATGGGTACAGTGGACATTCATGCCGTATAACTGATGCTGTCCAATCCAGGTTCTCCAGGTGAAAGCTGTAATAAGCCCACTTAGATTGGCTTGAGCAGTATGAGTGTGTGCAAGAGCAGAGACGTGCATGCAGAGGGGTCATGGGAAAGCTCTGTGGGCAACCTTGTATGTCTTCATCCTTTCCTTCTGCAGTTGATTTTAGCCAGGGTGATGGGGCACCAGTGAGCGCTATAAGCCAGCCCCCCATGGAGACAAGCAAGCTGGTTCCTGGGGTAAGTCATGACTCAAATGGCTCAGAAGATCACATGAAGGGGAAAAAGCCTCTTACATCTGTAGCTGTCAGCAAAAAGGTGAAACATTACAGGTGGCCTCTTTGACAGAGCTTGTGCCAACAGAGGAGGCGCAGGGATCTTTCCATCCCTGCTGTGTTATCTGTTCTGATGCCAGCAGGCTCTGACCTTGCTAGAGGAGTCCTTGTGAATGTGCCCTAAATTAAGGGGTGTTTATTTCTTCTTACTCTCTGCTGGGATTTCCCTGCAAAATGCTGGTCAACTTTTCTGGAGGCTTCCAGCTAGGAGAAAGCTGCAGTCCTAGGGCCATAGGAGATAAGGGCAGCCAGGAAGTTATCGCCTATGGAAACTGTGCAGGAAAGCCATGCTGCCCTTCTTCAGAACAGGTCTTACCCAATCCTGATATGGGTGTTCTCTCATCAGCTTGCTGGGCCTCAGAAGGCCTATGCTCAAGAGTTTTCTCTCCCAACCAATAAGACTGTTGTACGTCAGTGAGCAGGCTATAGAAGACAGACCATCTGTGTGTAAATTCTGAATTAACAGCCTGATAAGGCACTTGCAAAAAGCTGTAAATTTAATTTTTCAAGTTGATAATAAAATGCTCATTTAACATTATATCCAAGGATGAGAGAGAAAAATTGCTGGATGAGACTTCCTGTGTGGGAGCAGTAAGTGATGATTCAGACATTGTGACTCTGGAGGTGCCAAAGGTGGAAGAAGTTGGAAACCAGGAAGAAGCTGCCTCGGGAGAGGAGGAAGGTCAGGCATCAGAAAATTTCAACATGGGTTCCTCTTCCAGCAGCCAGTATACCTTTTGCCAGCCAGAAACAGGTATGTAGAGTTCTTCAGTCTCTTAAAAGAATGTCCTGAAGGCAGCAGTCTTCAAACATTTTCCCCAACTTTGAATATGTCCTTGAGTTCTTTTAACTAAGAATAGGAAACTAGTTTTCACCCAAAGTCTTTTGAGCATTCGAAATAGCTCATGTATTTGGCTCCCCATTGTTAGGACTTTTTTTAAAAAAATCTCTCCCCTCTCTCTTTTTGTATCATTATATTGTTGAGCATAGGCTTCATAAGTCTCTCCGTTTATTCACTTGAACACCCTGAAAGATATGCCACAAATAAGAACCTCTCCTCTCCGATTAAGTAGGGCTAAGTATCCTTCAGGGTTTCTTAGTTGTGTTAATCTGGTTATGGGCTATAGAGAGGCCTTGTCCTGAAGAATCAGTCCCATGCTCCATGCCACCTCTGGCAAAGAATGCTGCTCTGTGCACACAACAACCAGAGGCAGAGGGGAGTCTTTGTTATGGGACTTGGGACTCCTCCACTCATCCATTTCATTTGAAATAAAGGTTATTGGGATTTTTTAAACCTCTATTAGGAAGCAAGATGGAGCACACCAGAGTATTTCTAAGCTTTTATTTAGAGCTGTTATGTAGAGTTAATATTTAACCTCAGATTAAGCTTGATTCTCGGAGTTTAGATTTGCTTTCTGGTCTATAACCTCTCAAATAGCTGATCTCTTCTAATCACAGTTTATCTGGAAAGTGAGTGTTTTAAGTCATCTCTGGCATTAGAATAACTTTTCCTTCTCTTCAACCTGTTCTGGGAGGAGATGTAGACTAACTGCCAGTCATTTAGGTTAATTGAAAACAGTGATGAGAGTCCTAGTCTGGCAACTCTGGGGTCCTGCAAACAAGTAGCTGCTGCTTCTTTCTTAGCCAGGCCTCAGCCAAGGGACATGAGCTGTGGCCCTTTGGCTAAGTCTGGAGTTTGAACCGGGAGGGCTCGAAGGAGGCATGGTTCTTCTTCCATAGACTGTAGATCTGCTGCTCTGGGGTTGGCCCTTTGCTGCACTCTCTTGGTTGGAAGTTAAAAATATTTCCCTTCGTTTTGTATATGAAAGCCGGTTGGTTGGAGCAGCTTTGGATGGTGGTCCTGCGGTGGGTGAGCAGATGGGGTAAGCAGCTGATATCCGGCCTCTCCCCTCCTTGGCTGGCATGATGGCCAGAGCTGGGCATGCTGTCATGCTTTTGAAGCAGAGAGGATGCATTTCCCTACCACTCCCCCACAAGAAAGAATTCTTGGGGGAGATGTTTGGGTGGTGATGGTGGAAGAGAAGGCCCCCCAGACAGAAAGACAAGTGTAAGAGCAGTTGAGGGTCTCTGGCAAATTAAAAGACTAACATAAGCCCCAATTCAGAAATCCCAGATCAGTATAAGAAAATGCATTCATGTTGCAAGACTGAGACACTTGTACCATTCCATCTAGCTGGGCTGGCTTGATCCCATCCTCTCAGTTTTAATTGAATTGGTTTTAATTGGGTTATTTTAATTATTGGGCTGAAATTATTTAATTGTTTTTAAACTGTTTTTTTAAATTTTATATGTTATGTTTTATCTCGGCTGTGCACCGCCCTAAGTCCCGCAGGAGAAGGGCGGTATAGAAATATAATAAATAATAATAATAATAATAATAATAATAATAATAATAATAATAATAATAATAATAATAATTCCAAAATCTTATGTTTAATCAGCTTTATGCTTTTGGTTTCTGACTTGCTGTTCACAGTGTGCTTGTTATATGTTTCCATGCATGCAATTTTGCAAGTGTGATATGCTTAATGAAATCCTTTACATAATATGAAGACTTACCTACTGTAGATAATGAGGTTTCTCATGCCGGCCTGCTGTCCCTTAAAGATGAAGCGCACTTTTCTTGGCTGGAAATAGAGACGCACTTCCCAGCCCCTAACAAAAGGGAGTCCTTGCTGGCCTTTTGCCCACAGGCAGAGAGAATAGAACCAGGACGCAGATTCAGGGGCTTTCAGAGAAGGGTTTCCCCATACCTGATCACTCATGCAAGAGGGAGAAACTTCTCTGGCCAGATTAGGCCTTGGCATAAGCTTTGGCCCCAATTGGAACATTTGACCTTGCCATGCCCTCAGCTGGCAGTGGTCTCTGGAATTCATAGGACCCAAAGATCGGTTGATTGCTGAACTATATTTACTCTGCATTTGGCACAAGAGCAGCTTTTTGAAAATGAGCTGCATTCAAAGGAATCACAAGCTCGCCCCTTCTGTTGAAGGCCAAGGTTTTGGTTATAAAATGGCTCCAATTAGATGTGACTGACCAGTAGGGGACTTGCCAAGGGTTCAGCCCCAGAAAGCCTGCATAGAGATGCCTCTGCGACATGCTCTGGAGCACAAGGGAAGGCGCTGGTAGGCAGAAGAGTGGCATGGAGCCTGGGGAGGGAGGGGGGTGGTGGAAGGGCCTGGCCTGGGCAGACCCCTCTTTCAGGCCTGCTGCTGCTGCTTGGGAATCCCAGAGTGGTGGTGTTCACTGCTTGAATTTGCTGCTCAGTTTTTCCACTGCAGCCAAGTGGAGAGGAATCCAGCAGTGATGAAACCAGTCATGGCTCCAGCCCTGCCCTGAGGCGCCGGCGGGCAAAGAAGAGGCTTCTCTCCAGCTCAGAGTCTGAGGAAGGACTGCCACCTCGTGACGTCAAGCAGGCCAAGCACCTGCTGAGCAGCGGCCTGAACCGATGCATTATCCTCGCTTTGGTGATTGCGGTCAGCATGGGCTTTGGACATTTCTATGGTGAGTGCAGCGATTTTAAGGGGTAAAACGGGAGCCTGAGGCTTTGGAAATGCTAAGAAACTCTGTCAGGGGCTTCACACAGTCCAGCCTAGGCTGAAAAAGGCAAGGCTGCTACTACCTGGGGGATCTGAGGTCAGAGCCTCATATGGTGGGTTCTGTGGGGCAAAATTGGAGAGTGTAGGGCATACTCTGTCTTGAAGTTCTCCAGGAAAGGTGGGTTATAAAGGAATAAATAAAATTCAAGATCAGAACTTCTGGGAAAGAAGCGAGCAAAGGTCTAAATAGGAGAGTTCTAGGTAGTGCTTAGCACATGGAGACCAAACTCCAGATTTCCACGTCCGAGTTGTGGGCTCGAGCCAGGCACTGCCTCTTATTGGATAATTCCTTCTGGGAGGAGAACATGGAGATCCATTGGCAAAAGTAGGCAATTTCTGCAGTGACTGATCAGGTGATAAGACGACTCTCCAGAGGAATCGTGCAAAATCTAACATTTCTAACTGCTTGCCCCATCTCCAGAAACAAAATAAGGATTAGATGTGGAACTCTTTTTATAGCTAGCTGCAGTAGAGAAGTCCACTTCAGTCCCAGCCCAGAGCTCATGGGGAAGGCCCATGCAGACTCTATGCAAAAGGAGCATTTTGTGTTGCAGAAAAATCCTTTTGTAAATCAGCCATGGACCACACTTCGGCACTCCATGCCTAGTCATATAATTAACATATAACCAGCCAGCTGAGAAACACAAATATCCTCCAGAATTTTCTTTAGATGGGAACCCAGATGATGGGTAAAATGGTTTTGTAATAAATTGGCTCAGAATGAAGCACCATAGCCATTCTTAGATCAACCAATAGTGTTCATTGGTTTTTGGTGGTCCCAGATTCTGGTTTGGAGGTAGAAAACATTATACTTACCATCAGAATAATGCTGATATCCGTCTGCTTTTGTCCTTAGGGAAATTTGAAGGTAAGAGACACGATTGAAGTGGGCTGCTGTAAATTGAGTTTAGCCATCTTTGCCAGATGTGCTTGTTTTTGTTTTTACTGTGGGCAAGATAATCTTTATCTGCCCTTTTTCCTGGGACCAGGTTGTCTGGCCTAAGGTCAGTTGTGCACCCCCTACTTTTCCTCAGTGCTGCCTCTCCTGAGTGTCTTTGGCCGTGGCTGCTGCTCCTTTGACATGAGGAGGTCTTTTCTGTTTGTTGAGGCATTGCTGCATGAGCTCCTGTAATATCAAGTGGCTGTGAGGCAGGGTTCAGTTACTACATTTTCCACTCCTCTCCAGGTTGATGCAACCACTGTTCCAAAGAGGGCTGGTGTAGGCTTGCCCCCCGTCCTCCATCCAGTTCACTCTTTTCAAAATAGGTGTTAAGCAGGTGATGCTGGCTGTAAGATAGATGCTCCCATTGCATCTGTGCACTCATGCTATACAATCTGCTGCTTTAACAGTATCAGCCTTTCATTTTTATTGAAGCTGAGCATTTCAATCTGCTCTACCAGGTAATAGCTCTTTATAAAACTAAAGAAAGAAAATAAGATGTCTCTCTAATAAGCTGCCTAACTTCCCATTTTTCTTGTCAGATAAAAAAGAAAATTTTATGTTTCAAGGTACAGTTCAGATCCAAAAACGACAGGAACTAGTGGAAAAGACTCACGAAGACAAACTGAATGGTATGAAGGGAGATCTTTTGCAATGCCAACAACAAGGAAGTAAAACACCATGTGGGGTAAGGAGAATGTTTCCATTCCCTACAGTTCAAAAATACCTGAGCCACGGCGGCGCAGTGGTTAGAGTGCAGTACTGCAGGCTACTTCTGCTGATCACAGGCCGCCAGCAGTTTGGCAGTTCAGGTCTCACCGGCTCAAGGTTGACTCAGCCTTCCATCCTTCCGAGGTCGGTAAAATGAGGACCCAGATTGTTGGGGGCAATATGCTGCTTAGAGAGGGCTGTAAAAGCACTATGAAGTGGTATATAAGTCTAAGTTCCTATTGCTATCTCAGCCCTGATCATTTGCCCCTCTCCCTTAACAATATTTTGCAACTTTGTCACTTCAAGTAGGCAAAAACAAGTTGAGGCAATGCATCATACTTGTTATCCTTGAAGCTTTGAGCTGCAAAGCCACCAGTCGCTAAGTCTAAGGCAAAAGTGAAGCTAAGGGCTTGTCCCACATCAAAACACTAAGTGCGGAATTGAACTTCTTTGCACCTCATGCCCTTTCTCTGTAGAGGGAGGGAGGGCTTTCTGCTCTCATAATTCTTCTGCTGCTAAATTGTCCTGTTGGCTAGGAGCACAGTCTCTTTTTCTGTGCAACCTGTGTGCTTTCTTTTTCCATCCAGTCTCTGAAGGAGGGCCTTGCAAAGTGCTGGCTCACAACGCAGATGGAAAAGAAATCCTTTCAATCTCAGAAACATCACCTTGCTTCAGAAAACCAGCATTTGAGAGAGTCTTTACAGAGAGAGGAAAAAGCCTTGGCACTGCTACAGGAAGAGCTGAGGAAGTTGAGGGAACAAGTAAGACACTTGGAAAGCAAAGGCCCTGGCCCAGAGTCTCTGGTTGTGACTGAAAATCAAAAACTCAAAGCGCATTTGGAGGAGGAAAAGCACAGAATGCAGAGCTTTGTGAAACAAAAGGAGACCCTGTTGGCTGAAGCTCAGATGCTGAGAAGGGAGCTCGATAAAGAGCGTCAAGTGACGGTAGCACTTCGGGAAACTTTGGAAAAGCTGAGCGCTGAGCATGTGCCGCTGGTGGCAGAGGCCGGTTCACACAAGAGCCAAGAGATAGAAACCCTTCGAGGGATGCTGACTGAACTGGAGAAGAAGCTCAGCTTTGAACAGCAGCGGTCAGATTTGTGGGAGAAGCTGTACGTTGAAGTTAAAGATCATGCAGAGAAGCAAGAGAGAGCAGGAAAAGCCCAGAAACCAGCTGGGAAAGGAGGAAACCCAAGTAAAGCCAAGCCAAAAGCAACCTTTTTTGGTTCTGTAAAAGAAACATTTGATGCAATGAAGAATTCTACCAAGGAATTTGTACGCCACCATAAAGAAAAAATCAAGCAGGCCAAAGAAGCTGTGAAAGAGAACCTGAGAAAATTCTCAGATTCTGTCAAGTCCACCTTTAGACATTTTAAGGACACAACAAAAAATATCTTTGATGGAAGAGAAAAGAAAAGGTATGGCGACAGAAGACATGAGACTAACAGAAAAGGGAGGATGATGCATCAAACGGACGGTTCTCGTGATGGTCCTGCAAAGCCAGCCCAGCACCGGGCTCCAGGAAGCCAAAGGCTTTTTGGCCATAGGAGACCTCGGGCAGAGGACACCCAGCCCCTCACGCCATTATCCACAGACACTGCTTCCGGACAGTGTCCCAAGGGCCCTGCAGGAAGCCCAAAGCATCACATCATCCTAAAAGGCTGTTCTGGCATTTTTGACTGTGCCCACCAAGAATTTATTAGCCTCTTCAATAAAGTCCTGGATCCTATTCGGGCTGATGAATTTAATCAATTAATGCACAAATATTTGCAGCAAGAAGTAAAGAACTTTCATCATTGGCGAGAACTGGAAATTTTCATCAGCAACTTCTTCTGCAACGGTGTCTTTATTCATGACCAGATGCTGTTCTCAGACTTTGTCAACGATGTCAAAGACTATCTCAAAGACATGGAAGAATATCAAAGAGCCAGTGACAGAGCCTTTGAAGGCCTGGACAAGTATATATACCAGTACTACTTTCATCATTACAACCAGATACCTCCGTGTGGATCCAGGTGAGTGTAAAATGCGAGGGAAGGAGGGGGCTGCACACTGTGGGGGGGGAGAGGAAGAGAGGGGATCATAGCAATGCCTTTATAAGGGAGGCTTCTCTCCAGCCAAATGTTGAAAAGGCAATCCCGGCTCATGCTAAGGACACAAGTTACAAGGTCTACTAGTCTGTCGGCCAATTTTTTTGCCCCATCAAACACCAGTATCAGGAATATTATAAGATTAGGGACTTCCACGGCATTCCTTTCAAGTGACAAGTTGAATACCTGGACCTGAGGCTTCCAAGGGTACCTTCGCTTCCCCTTTCTGCACACCATCCCAGTAAGCATCCCTCTTTCATGTTTTCCAACAGCCCTCAGCAGGAAAGACACCTTCCAAAGCACCAGCAGCGTTCTAAGAGGGAAAGCCGATGGCAAAAGCAGGGCCGCAGCAATGGGAGGCACACAGCAAACCTGGAGATTGAAGTGGGGCGGCTCCCTTTTGACCCTAAGTACTGAAGGTGTTTGGGAGCCCTGCAGGCTGGCAAAAACCCTCCATGATTGGCCCCTCTGAGAGCTTTCACCAGGGCCCAAAGATCCACTGGCTTCATCTCCATCCTTCTTCCTGCCTTGCAATCTTGGGAAGCATTAATTAATTTGGCTGCTTTCTACTATTACAATAAATCCACAGGGTAAGCAGTAGCTTTAGACAAGTTGTAAAATAAGCTTATTTGCACTTGTTGGTACTTGGTTCTACTAAAAGATATGGTACAGATTTCATCTCATGCTCCAGAAACACATCTTGATAGCTGTTTAATTACTCTGATCATGATGGGATTTGTTGCGTGTCCTCTTTCTGATCATCTTGCTTTTAAATTTTCCTGCACATCTGTACATTGTAAAAAAATAATAAAAAGGTCGTTCCAAACTGTCTATTTAGAGAGGTTTGCATAGCTGCATATAGTCTGAGCAGATCTGAAATCTTAGCAGAAGGAAAAAGCTGCCTTTGCAAAAACAACCGTGCTGGCACCTTCCACCTCTCCAGAGCCACACTTATGTATCCTACCTATCCATATACTTCAGGTCAGGGGTTGCTGTTTTGTTGTTTCTCTTGCATCAGCCCCATCCCCCCATCCCTTAAACCACTTTCATAAATCTTCAAAAAATTTTGAACACATAAATGTGGCTTCCAACTCGTCCTTGAGGCAGATGAGTGTGAAAGAATGTGGCAGCTTTAACGTATCTGTTTGAAATCAGAAATGATGATATTTCCTGTAATTAAAAATACAGTTAAGAATTACATAGATTGCATCTACTTTGAAAAATGTTCATTCAATAAACAACTTGCTTGGGAAGCTGCAACAAGACTAGTAGATTGCCTCCTCTCTTCCCAAATCTTACAGTTATTACACACCAATGAAAAATGAAGGGCAAACACTGATTTTGAGAAGAAAATGGTATTCCCTTGATCAATCAAAGTCATACACTGCAAAGTATCTGGAATGTTGCTGATGAACCACTAAGTAAAAGAGCCAGTTCTCTTTAGCAATAAGTCCTAGTGGACAACCATTTAAATATGAGCCAGCCGTGTGTAGCAGCTGCCAAAAAAGCCAACACAGTTCTAGGCTGCATAAACAGAGGGATAGAATCAAGATCACGTGAAGTGTTAATACCATTTTATAATGCCCTGATAAGGCCACACGTGGAATACTGCATTAGGTTTTGGTCGCCACGTTGTAAAAAGGATGTGTGGAGACTCTAGAAAGAGTGCAGAGAAGAGCAACAAAGATGATTGGACTGTAGGCTAAAACACATGAAGAATGGTTGCAGAAACTGGGTATGTCCAGTTTAATGAAAAGAAGGACTAGGGGAGACATGATAGCAGTGTTCCAATATCTCATCAGCTTCCACAAAGAAGAGGGAGTCAATCTATTCTCCAAAGCACCTGAGGGAAGGACAAGAAGCAATGGGTGGAAACTAATCAAGGAGAGAAGCAACTTAGAACTAAGGAGAAATTTCCTGACAGTTAGAACAATTAATCAGTGGAACAACTTGCCTCCAGAAGTTGTGAATGCTCCAACATTGGAAGTTTTTCAAAAGATATTGGATAACCATTTGTATGAGGTGGTGTAGGGTTTCCTGCCTAAGCAGGGGGTTGATCTAGAAGACCTCCAAGGTCCCTTCCAACTCTGTTATTCTGTTCTAATAGCAATAACACTTAGACTTATATACCCCTTCATAGTGCTTTACAACCCTCTCTAAGCGGTTTACAGAGTCAGCCTATTGCCCCAACAATTTGGGTCCTCATTTTACCGACCTCGGA
The DNA here is from genome assembly GCF_029215685.1 of Pituophis catenifer annectens. Taxonomy (NCBI): domain Eukaryota; kingdom Metazoa; phylum Chordata; class Lepidosauria; order Squamata; family Colubridae; genus Pituophis; species Pituophis catenifer. The sequence continues at coordinate 23,977,491 of NW_027256894.1, forward strand.
AGGATGGAAGGCTGAGGCAACCTTGAGCTTGGTGACATTCGAACTGCCAAATTGCAGGCAGCCGGCAGGCAGCAGAAATAGCCTGCAGTACTGCATTCTAACAACTGCGACACTGTGTCTTGAGCTGGCAAGACTCATACCAATCTGGTTGAGGGTAGGGATATCAGTAGTCTGGCTTATCCTAAGGAGACTAACATTTACTATGTGCTACTATTATCCAATGCCACTTGTGAAGGGAGGCACGGGGTGGTGGGCTCCTCCACTAGAATGCATCTCCTTAGGCAGACTTTACATCCTTAGGCGTGTCAGAACACACATGCCACCTTTGGTGGTGAGCCTCCCTGCTGAGGCCACAAGGACATGGAGCCCTGCTAAGAAGGTCCTGCTGATCAGGAGACTTGGGCTCACCTACCTGCTCAAGTACATTGAAGAAGACCAAATGGGAGGGTAATTGCGTAGCATTAGGAAACTCTTTGTTGAGCCACGGGAGAGGGCGAGAGTAAAATAAGTCAGCTTCATCCAGATAGTTGCTTCTTCCCATCAAATCTGGAGGGCACTCAAGAAATCTCATTTGCAGTGGGCAGTGAATATGGCTAGGAGCAAAAAAACCCACAATCGTTGAATAGGGGAGATGGCTGGGCTGACATTCCTTCACCGTGCCTTTGTTTGTTTATTTGTTTGTGCTAAAAAGGCATCAAAAGGAGGGGGACAGAGATGAGAAGCTTGTGTGTTCATGTCCAAAGGGACTGTTCTCTGCAAGGCAACAGATTCACCCGCCTTGAAGTACAAATGCAAGGCAGACTACCTCCTAGAGGATGGGGTCTTTTATCACTCTCGGCCTTTGGGACATGCCGTTTCAGGGTAGGAGACAGGTTGTCCACTAGACAAGAACCTTGGCCTTACCTGTATAAAGGAGTTGAATGACAGGGCATTAGCAGGAGAATGGATGTCTGTCCTTGGGTCAAAGGGTTGCAGAGCTCCCGGAGGTAGACCATCACATCAAGAGTGCCACGCTGATGGACCAAACCAGTGTAGAGGGCAAGGAGCAGGTTGGAGCTCAGCAAGAAGGAAATGGCAGCCCTTCTCCACCTCTTCATTTGAGCCACAGAATGCCCTACAGAAATGAGCTAGTCAGAAAGTGCCAGGCTGGAGATGCCTGCTGAACGGTGCTGGACCAGGGGAAGGACACCAAGGGATGTGTTCATTTCTTAGATGGCAAATAATTGCCTGAAAGAATAAGGGCCATACACAATGCAAACGCACTTCAGGATGTGAATTACAGGTAGTCCTCAACTTACGACCACAATTGAGCACAAAATTTATGTTGCTAAGTGAGAAATGTGTTGAGTTTTGCCCCATTTTACAACTTTTATTGCCACATTTGTTAAGTGAATCGCTGCAGTTGTTAAATTAGTAACACGGTTGTTAAGTGAATCTGGTTTCCCCATTGACTTGGCTTGTCAGAAGACTGAAAAAGGTATTATTATTATTATTATTATTATTATTATTATTATTATTATTATTATTATTATTATTATTATTTATTGAATTTCTATATCGCCCTACTCCCGAAGGACTCAGGGCGGTGCACAGCCATGAAATAAAACACATAGATATACAAAATTTAAAATCGAATAAAATGGATTAAATAAATTTGGCTGAATTAATACCCATAATTTAAAAATACCCATATTTTAAAATCCATTAAAATTTAGAATTTACACTTAAAAGGGAGAAGATTTAGGCGAGGCCAGCTTGATGAAATAAAAGCGTCTTCAACTCGCGGCGGAAGGTGCGCAGATCCGGAATCCTCCGTATCTCTGGGGGGAGCTCATTCCAGATCGTCGGTGCCCCCACAGAGAAGGCTCTCCCCCTAGGGGCCGACAGCCGACATTGTTTGGCCGACGGCACCTGGAGGAGCCCCTCTCTGTGGGAGCGTACTGGTCGGTGGGAGGCTGATGATGGTAGTAGGCGGTCCCGTAAGTAACCAGGTCCCAAGCCATGGAGCGCTTTAAAGGTGGTAACCAGAACCTTGAAGCGCACCCGGAAGACCACCGGGAGCCAGTGCAGCTCGCGCAGGAGAGGTGTTACATGGGAGCTCCATGTTGCTCCCATAACCACCCGCGCGGCCGCACTCTGCGCCAGTTGGAGCCTCCGGGTGCACCTCAAGGGGAGCCCCATGTAGAGAGCATTACAATTCATCTGCAGTATTCATCTGACCCTGGGACACTGCAACCGCCATAAATGTGAGTCAGTTGTCAAGCAGCCAAATGTAAATCACATGACCATAGGGATGCTGCAACAGTCATAAGTGTGAAAAACGGTCATGTCACTTTTTCCAATGCCCGTTGTAACTTTGAACAGTCACTAAGCGAACTGTTGTAAGTCAAGGACCACCTGTTAAAGGACCAAAATATCAAGAAAATAAATAAAAGAATCTTTGTATGGTAGAAAACTGAAGTAAGGGGAAGCAGCTTTGGTTGTTGAACAGATGGCCATGGCTGCCATGATATATGGGATGGGCATGTGCCATTTTTACAGAAGAACTTACCAGGACTGGCATTGTACAATAGCTGGCCACTCTCTGGAAAAGGAGAGTGGGACCCCACAAAAGATGATATCCATCAAGCCAAAGTGCTTACCACAGAAGAGCATACAGATGGGCAGGATGGAGTAGATAAATCGGAATTCTTTGTGACGAAGAACACTGGAAGAAATGGACAGGGCAAGGCCATCATGGACATGCCCCCCCCCAACTTCTACCTAAATAATTAAGTCCAAGGCTTCTCTCTTCCTCAGAAAACCTGGGAGGCTCCATTCTGTCCAGAACATGATGAGCCCATGTACCAGGGGGCTCCCCTTTGCTTGGCTGATTAAAGGCAAGCTGACTAAGCCACCTCTAGCTGGGCAGGGCAGGGAAGTAAGAGCCTTAATCCCGAGCAGTAACAAGAACAAGGGCATGAAGCAAGCCTTAATCTCAAAACAGGAACATGGGATACCTGTAGGCTGTCATGGTCCAAAGCACAACCACCAAGAACACATGATGCTTCCTCGGGGCACTGAAACAGCCATGAAGGAAGAAAGGCAGGTGGGGACCAAGGATCACCGGCAAGCCCTGGGTGAAATACCAGTGCCAGGAGTGGGATCCATAGAAGGTGGCCAGCTCATGCAGAACATTGAATTTCAGAAAGTTGAGGGGAACCATAACCCACTGCAGGGATGAGAAAAGGAATAGTCAGGTCTCCCCATGACGGGATGTTTTTTCAATTTTCCCCTGCACTCCTTGGGAACATTCAAGAGCTACATCAGCCCCATTCTCCCTTTTCCAGAGCAAAAAAAGTAAGCAGGGTCAGGTCTGATTACAGTTTGCATGGGAGATGGACAGCCTGGCAGTGCTCTAAGTTGAGCTGGGAAGTTGGACAAAGGCAAAGAAATGCTAGCAATCGAGCTCAACATAAGGGCATGTTGCAGTCTCAAGCCCAGGCTGGGGGAGGATTTGCTTTGCTTGGCAAGGACTGGTGTCGCCCTAATGCAACCCATTATCCTACATCTACACCACCACCATCTGCACAGTTACACCACTGGAAAAAGGAGCTAGGAATCACGTGAAGGGGAGGGCCTACAACCTTCACCCTGCATTGATCTGATCCTCAAAAGATGATCTGGGCTCACAGACTTTCTCCAGTGCCTTGCCCGTTGGAAAATGGAGGCAGATACAAGCAGGGAGAGATGGGACAAGCATAGGAAGGTAAGGCAAGGCTGGTGGCCCAGTGCCCATCTCAGTTGTCTTATAGGCTGTAGGAAGAGCAGACCCCAGAGAAAGACAGTGAGGGGCCAGCAGCCTTCCCTGACATTTGGGTTCAAGGCTAAACAATCCTTGGAGGATTTGATGATATCAGCTTACCTTGCCAAAAAAGATCCTGTCAATTACTAATGAACCTCCCAAAGCAATTAGTCTGTTAAAAAAGAAAAGCAACAGTTCCACAGCAAAATGACAGGTTCTCTCCTGCCAGGGTCTTCCCCCCCATGAGGCCCTGGATGGCCCATGCATTGTTTCCCGCACCCGTCCGCAACCAACTCCAGTTTGCTCTGCTCTTTCCCATCCATGCCATGCCAAGCACAGCATTTCCTGGAATCCAATAATGCTTCCTTTTATTTCTGTGTTGTTGAGCACTGTTTAAAAGGCGAGTTGTTCACTGCAGTGATTTTGACAAAACACCAAGACCTACTTACCCCACTGGAAGGCAAGCACCCCAGAGGAAGCGCCTCTTGTTGGACTCTTTTCCAAAATGCCAAAGTAGCAGCGGAGCCCACGGAATGGCAGCTGTCGGGCGGACGATGCACGCCAGCGCAACCAGGGCTAGGTAGCAGCGGCTGGAAAAGCAGCAGATGGGAAACTTCAGAACAGCTACAGGAAAGCCACAAGATGAGCTCCCAACCATAATACAATCCTAGCGTTTATTCAAATGTAAAGGTACATGGAGCTGTAGTATTCATGCATTTTACAAAAGAGAGGAGGGAAACAGAGAAAGGTCTAGGGTCCTTGAGCTCAAGGCTTAAAAATACTTAGGGAAAAGCAGTTCTGAAGAAAACATGTTGGGAAACCAGCCAAGCACAAGAAAACTTTGCCTGAGAATAATTTGCCTGACACACATGCCCCCATCCCATGATACAAAGTTTTTCACCTGCTCTCCGTTTTGGTGCCTTCCATGGGATAGTAGCAAAGAGCAAAGATGGTGAGAACTGCTTCCATGGTGTTGGTGAGTGTCCTAGTACAGCAGTACCACGTGAACCAAGAACACAACTGGCAAAAATACTGGGAACAAAGCCGAAGAAGAGTAGGTGTGTGATGGAGGGGCCCAGCCACAGCAAAGTCTGCCAGGTCTCACATCACTGGGTGGCTGGCAGACTGAAGGGAGAGGCTCAGACTCACCACCCATTTGGCCGTCTCAAAGTTATCCAGTCGCTTTGCCAAGGAATATAACTTCACATCTGCAAATGCTGCCAAAACTGCCTGGAAAACCCTAGGGAGCCAAATCTGTTAGAAGATGAGACACAATAAGAGCATGGAAATAATTTTTGCTTCTTTCCAAACAGAAATCTGATCTTTCACTAAAATGCAAATATTCATTGAAACAGAGTCTCCAAAACCACATTGGCAATTTCTAATGCTTCCCTCAGACAGCTTTTGAAATGGTGGGCAGCTTCCCTTGGCAACACATGACCAGTCAAGCCCGGGGAAGGGGGGGTTGACCTAATTTGGCGCTCTGAAGGGGGTATCGTGATGGGGAAGCAAACTCCCAAAGAGCAAGAACTTGGCAACTTGACTTTGGACAGTGCCTGAGGAATGGGCTTTGAAGGTAGAAATGGCGGAAGGGGGGGGGCCGTATTCCCTTTTGTCCGTGGAGACTCGGTCACCCAGGTCAGGGTTGTTTCAGGGGTGCTTTTTCAAAAGGCAACTGGCACTCTTCCTCCTCCGGGGAAAAACGGGCTTTCCCCCTTTTGGCCCTGAAAAAGCCATTTCCGTTTGCCCAGGGCGGGCCCTCACCAGCAGCGGCGCCTCGTCCTTGCCCAGCAGTTGCAGCGCCTTGAAGAGGCCGGCGAAGAGCAGCGGGTAGAGGGGGCTGCGCAGGCCCTCGGCCCACTCCCAGGTCAGGCTCCCGTATCTGTTAAGCGCCGTTAAGGACTCAGCTGGAGGGACGGGCAGAGGGGCCCTCCCGCCGCCCGCCCAATCCAGGATACCCGAAGGCCGCCCGGTGCGCCACCTCCAGCGACTGCCAGTACTCGTCCGGGACGAAGCTGGTCCGCACCGAGAAGCAGCAGGCCAGCCGCAGCGCCAGGCTTAGAGCCAGGAGCCCCCGGGCAGGCGCGGCACCGGCCGACCGCCGCTCCGGCCCTTCTGGCCGCCGCACCGGCTTTCGCCTGCGAGGCCTCCCGGCCGGCGCCCCCACCACCGCTTCCATAGCGACCGCCATCAAAGGGAGGGCGCAGGCGCGGAAGGCGAGCCTGCGCCGGTTCCCCGCGCGTGCGCCGCAGTGGAGGGCGGCGGCGGCGGCAGCGGCAGCCATGCGCGGCTCGGAGTCGCTGGTGCGCCTGGTGGTGGTGGTCGTGCTGGGCGTGGGCGGTGGCATCTATGGCGCCGATCCGATCCGGAGGGAGGCCGCCCGCCTGCGCGCCCTCTCCGACTGCGAACCGCCGCCGCCCGGGAAGGCCCCCCCGCCGCCCGCCTAAGCTGCCGGAGGAGAAGCGAGGCCCCCGGGACTTGTAGTCCGGCGCTGCTCCGCCTCCTTCCTGCCAAGGTGGCCTTTCGGTGGGTGCCGCGATCTCAGCCCGCGAGCCGAAGCGGAGCGCGCATCGCTCTCAGGTGCCGGGACGCTCCTTGAAGCGAGGCGCTTGTGACATAAGCCGAGCGCCTTTCCTCCTCGTGGACGCGGAATAAATTGCTGGGAAACGGACACGTTGGTCTTCCTTTCTTTCCGGCGGCTCTGCCACTTTCGCTTTGGGGGAAAACCCCGTTTTCCTTGCTTATTATGAGTGACTGATGACGGGAGCAGAATTTCTAGAATTTTAGGTTCAAAGGCAGTCGGGTGTCATTTATTTATTTGTTATCCCGCATTTATTACCCTGGTTCCCCCAAAATAAGACATCCCCTGATAATAAGCCCAATCGTGCTTTTGAGCTCATGGCTCAAAAAAATATAAGACAGAGTCTTATTTTCGGGGAAACGCGGTACCTGATAAGAAAATTATTCTTTTAAATCACACGAAACCGCCCGTGGGTAACCTGCTACTAATAGCCCTAAAGATGCAGCCCAGAGGGAAGATGTATGTAACACCCGCCCAGCCACACCTGGAGGCAACCAGAGTGGAGATGCTCTTGTGCAAACAAGTGAGCTTTGCACAGGGGTCCAAACTGGTCCTGAAGAAGCTGGGGTATCGGGCCTTTGCAGGAGGGAAGCTGGGTCCTGGGCTGATGCCTCTCTTTCTCTCTTCTCTTTGCAGTCCTGGATCTGGAATGGGCTGAAGTAGGGAACAACCAGTTGGGGCAAAGCACAAAAAAGGGCCCAAGTTTGGTTGTCAGCCAGCCCTCTAACAGACTCCTACCAAACCCCTAGTCAGCAGCTGCAGGCCTCTGCAAAATATTCCCCTCTGAATGGAGCCAAAGGGGCTTCTGCTTCTGGAGAGACAATTGTTCCAGCTGTGATGAGACATAGGGATATTGCAGCTTCCTCCTCCCTTCCAGGCTGGACTCTGCTGGCCTTCAAGGCCAACTCGGGGCTGGTTGAGGCAAAAATTAGCCTTTTCTTAGCCCTCGTGGAGGTTTGGGATTCTGCAACTCCACCACACCTGATCCTACCACCAGTATAAAGAAGAGCTAGGCATGGCAAGGAAGACCCCCACCCTCTGCTGGAGAGCCCAACAGATGTTGCTGCAAGGGGCTCCAACCAGGGACTGCGCCTTGCCCCAGTTTTTCTTGATTAGCCAGCCACATGACTGTCAGCTGAGGATCACTGGAGGATAAGAGCCAGCCCAGCCAGCTGGTTGGGCTTGGAGCCTCTCTCTTGGCTGGCCTGTTGCCAGACCCCTTGAGCATCCAGTCTTTGTTTCTAGAGCCTCTGGCCACTTCAACTCCCACTCCCAGACCTTTCCAGGCAGGTATCTGCCACTAATGTTCTCAAACACCGTGGCAGCTCTTTAGCTCAGGATGGACTTCCTGAATAATCTTATTTATTATTTATTTATTTATTGGTTCGATTTATATGCTGTTCTTTTCCGGAGACTCAGGGCGGCTTACAGTGCGTTAAGCATTGGTTTCCTGCTGCTCCAGAACAAATGCAATGGTTATAGGTCAGCACCTTTTGGACGCCAGGGACCAGTTCTGTGGAGAGATTTTTTCACGGACTGGAGGGGGCATGGTTTCATGTGCTGCCTATATCCTGCAGATAGGGCTTCACTTGTTTGCGCAGCCTGTTATAGGTTGACAAGCTGCAGGTTGACTTTCAGCCAGTCTCCAACTCTTTACCCACTCTGAGAAGGGATGCAGAGGTAAATGTGGCAAGGCTGGCATAGCAGAGGAAGGCACTGGCAGCTTGTATGGCAGAAGCAGGGGAATAGTCTTCCATGCTTCAGCAGCTTTTAAAGCATCTTCACTTTAAAGTGGTTTGGCTGCAGTTGCCCTGACTCAGCAATACACAACTCTTTAAGAGAAAATTGTTTATGTGTCCAAAGTGGAGGCTTGGCTGCTGCTTGGCTGTCCTGAGGCCACTGGTGAATCTCTGATATCCATCTATGCTGATTCATAAGAACAGGGACCCTGGCCCATCCTGCCCAGTCTGTTTCCATAGTGTCAGTCAATTGCCCAAGAAAGCCCACCATTCTCCCACCAGATGCTCCACAGAAGCAGCCTCGCTAAGAGCCATTGATTCCCCAGATTTCCTCAAATTGGTCCCACTAATTTTTGACACCAGCACGGCATCTTGTAGCAGATTTCAAACTTCATTCTGCAGACAGCATGCAAACAGGATGGCAAATGAGTTGAACTCCACTGAAATAAGCCATCTGGGCAGACGACAGGACCCCCATCCACAAAAGATTTCCTTAGAATATTAGCCATGCTCATATGAATGCAGTCATATTTTAAAGCGCTTTCTGCTGAATTTAAGCACTCTCAATTAATAGGCCCTTGGGACCTATCTTTTCCATTGTTTCTGCTTGTTTATGTCCTCAATCAAAGGGAGCAGACCCCCTCCCTGCTTTGCAAACTAACGGGGTGGGGTGGGGTCTCACTGCCAGGCAGAAATTGCAGGCAGGTTTCTTCTGGTGCCCTCAGCTTGGGTCCAGACATGAGCCTTTGAGTCTCGGGATTCTTTTGAAAAGGATGTGAACTCTGCACTTCGAGAGGCTTTTGCATATGTTCTGCTCTGATGAGGTATGAAAGAAAACACCTCAGACGTGCAATCAAATTGATTTAGCAGGAGAAATGGCTGTTTGTTTTAGCAACAGACTGATAAGCCCTTGATGACGCCATTTCCTACCGAAGCCAGCCATACCAGGATGCTTTTCCTTTCATTTTTTGCAGCTCCAGATCCCTCCTGCACTGTAGTGTGATGGCGCGAGAGCCTCTGGGATCAGTGCATTTTACCTCTGTAGTTGTCAGGCTACAGAAGCCCTTTAGCTGAAGACAGAGCTTGCAAGGTCTGCCAGTGTTCCCCCTCCCCTCTTGGTCTTCAGCCAAATGGCCTTCCCAGCTCTCTTGTCCGGTTCTCCTCCTCCTCCACAGAGGAAATCCTGCAGAGCTGGTTTATTGTACCTCTGGGGAAATGGGAGAGGCATACTGGGCTGGCTTTGTAGCCTGCGGGAAGGCAGCTGCAGAAGATCTGCGACTGAGGGAGGGCCACCATTATACAGAGGCTGTGTGTGTGGCAAAAGATGAGAGGCAGAACGGATCTAGTATTTTAGTATTCTGTCTTGATGAAATTTGAGCTGCTGAAGCCTTCAGAGTAAATACCCACATTTGCACATGCGTGCACACACCCCTCCAGCATATGGGAGTGGTCTTGCTAAAAGGTAAGTGGGGAGTACCCTGCTAAACTGTGAAGCCATCTCCTCCCACAACAGCAGGGGTATCTGTTCACATTCCTCAGGACACCCCTCCTTGGCACCTTTGGGTTTATGCAGAAGACACCCTTCTCTTGCATCTGCCCCCCTTCCGTGCCACGCCCAAATCTGGATCCTTCGGTCAGAGAGTTCCAATCCCTTCCTAGACTAGCTCTTCTTCTGCCAAGCCTACCTGTTTGCTAGGCCTTGGTGGAGGCAGCTCCCTCTGCAGGGACTGGGATGCCTGGGCACAAGGCTGCCTTGTGAATTGTCCAGCTGAACCCACTCGCTTGGCAGAAGGAAGCCCATAAGGCATTGAAGGCAGCCTCAGCTCCTGCAAACGAGGCCGGGTGATGGCACAGCCCCTTTCCTGGCCCTGGTGCCCTTGGCTGGCCTCAGGAAGCACACCTTCCACCCATCACAGTCTCCAGGTGACACGTAAGCTGCTGCGGCTGCTGTTCCTGGCTGGGTGAGAAGCAGGTGGGGCTCGGGAGGCCAACCCAAGGCACCTCTGGCTCTGGTGACGGCAGCAGCAGCAGAACGGTGAGCAGCCAGCCTCTTTGTTGCAGGGTGTAGAGGGACAGGAGGGCAAGGCCTACTTAAGGGGAAGACTCCCTTCAGCCTGGCTGCTTGTTGCAAAGTAGCAGCTCAGGTGTGGGGGTGATTTGTGTGGCAAAAGCAGCGTCCTGGGCCTGGGGTTGCTCCAGGGAAGTGGAATGACCAGGGAAGACTGAGGCAGGTGCTAAGCAGCGGAAGCAGGCAATGCCCATTGGCTTCCATGTAGCCTCTTTCCCCCTTTTCCAGCATTCTGCATGGAGGCTCCTTTTGTGGAAATGGACAGGCTGTGGGCAAGGTGATGCAGCCGAAACCATCAGGGAATGTAGGAGGATATTGCAAAAAGGAGGTGGGGAGGCAGAGATCAGCCCAGGCAAATATGGTCCACAGGCCACTGCAGCACTGCTCGCCTGTTGGTTTTTGTGACGCTGCATGGACCGGGAGAAGACAAGCCGAGAGCAGCTGTGCCAGGATGTCCTGGACAAAAAGAAAGCTTGATGTTCCTAAGAAAACCCACATCTGTCTGCTCAGAGAGATCTGGGGGAGGTTGTTTGCAATGGCTCGTGGGGTAGCCATGCAGGGTACAAATTCAAAGATTAGCCTTCTGGCACTGCCCTCCAATTGGCATAGTAGAAGACTGATCCCTCCCTCCCACCACATGTCAAGCTAGGGCTCTGATGCTGCATGGCAGTACAGGGTATCTGAGGTTGTCTAGGCTAGGGATCCCCTGCAAGGGCTACTGGAGGGGGAGGGATTTCCTGCAATCTAGACTCCTGAAGGGGGAGTCTCCATCATGAGTGGTGCGCTACTAACACTCTTGCCCCATCTGTATCCTGGATGTGCAGGCAGCCTCTTTGCCAGGCATTCTGGGAAAGATCCCCTTGGCATTAGCCAAAAAGCTCCCAGACTTCCTCCTGGCAACTCAGTGGCAATCCAAAATCCAAATAGACAAAGGGAGGAGGCTGCAAATTCAATATTTGCGGAGGGAGGAAGTGCCTCACCTCTTGGCCAATTTCATAAGTTCAGCATGATGAGAAGCCCAGCTCTCTTCCTTGGGAGCACCTGTCTTCCTCTGCTTCGCTATTTCACTTTCACTTCCCAATTGTCAAACGCCCAAGACTGATCTGAAACCGAGCTTGCACTCTGAATTATTAGACCACCTGTGTGGAAGGGATAAAACAATTTTTTTCTCAGTAATGAAAACATACAAGCAGATTGGTAGGTAAAATCTAACTGCAGGCAGCCATGGGGCTCCAGGAGGCAGCAGGCCAAGGGAAAATGTCCCTTAGGTATCCTGACCAAATCCAAATGATTTGTCACTGTTCTTGTCATGGAGAAGGAAGAAAGATTGTTAGAGTGTGTTCATGCTTAGGGACAAATGTGGAAGCGTTTATAGACTCTTATAGGCAGCCTGAAGGCAACTGATGGGCATCTGGGGCTAACCTCCGAGGAGGCAGCAGTGGGAGTCTGCTGAAAGTACATGGCTCCCCTTTTCCACTGAGAGGAACTCCAAAGGCGAGCATCTCTCTAGTATTATCTGTGTGGAAAGCCTGTCTTTTAAAAGATTACCAGGGAGGGCTGGATACCACCTGCAGCAGAATCTCCTGGAATGAGTGCTGGGTCCCAGAGAAATTTTGACCTTCCACTTCCATTTAGGCGGCTTCTCAGCCCTTTCTGTTGCCATCACCTCCATGCAGTTTCATACCACATCATCCATAGCCCAAATGGCAAAGTTCCAAAGAGGCTTTTGATCCCTATAGTGCACCAGTCACCTGCCAACATAGTTGTGCTACCTGTGGACAAGATGTGGAGCAGCGTTCCGGTACCATATCCTTTTGAGCCTCTTATTGGGCCCCACACACTTGGTAGGCTCCTCTGAGACCCTGGATTCAAAACTTTTCTTCCTTTCTTCCCACTCTCCCCTTCAGGCTGTTACTGAAGATCACTCGCTATGTCTGACAGGGACTACGATTACCTTATCAAGTTCCTAGCCCTTGGTGATTCTGGGGTTGGAAAGACCAGTTTCCTTTACCAGTACACAGATGGGAAATTCAATTCCAAATTCATCACAACCGTAGGCATTGATTTTCGGGAAAAAAGGCTGGTAAGTCCCGGCATGGTCTGCTTTCTTCCTTCCAACGACATTCCTCCTTTTTGGAAGAAACTGAACTGTAGATGAGCTGTGCAGAAACTCATTCAGGAAATCACACCTGATGTTGGGGCAGGTGAAGGAAGAAGGGGAGAGGCAAAGATGCTTTTCCTTCAAGATTCCCTTCCCCACCCCCTGCGCCTTCTGTCCTCTTGGTCCATCTTCAGCACCTTTGACCTGAACTCCTGCTACTTTCTCAGCCACCAGCTTGGCTTTCACAGCCATCGACCGTTACAGCATGGGCACAAAACAGTGACAAAAAGCACCACTTAGGACCAGATCTGGCTGCAAGGGAAGGATGCAGAGAAAGTGCTGATTCTCACACCTTGTTCTCACATACTGGCTGTCATTACACAAGCACCGAAAGAGCCAGCATCCACCCCTTCTCAACTGCCTTCCAGCCACCCACCCTTCCAAGAGTGGAAACTGGGGGGGGGGGGGGCATGCCATCCAATCTTGTGGCATCCAGCAGAAGACAGCTGGTAGCCAAATGCTGCCTCTTTCTGCTTGTCCAAGCAGGGCATCATCTGCAAAATCCCTGCACCTGGTTCTTTGCTCTCCTGCGCAAAGTTCTGGGTTGCCATTTTGAACTGCTGTGGCAGGCTGACTATGCCTCTAGTGACAATTTTGCCTAGTAACAATATGCTCCTGCTTGTCCATATCTGGCCTTCTTCAGGCTGATGAACTTGAGACTTTTGTCAGTGGTTGATAGAAACTTTCTTTCCTCCCGTAAGATTTCTGTAAAGCAGCCTTACTTTCAAATCAGCCCAAGGAGAGCAAAGCTTTCCAGAGTGCTGGTTCAATCCACTGGCACCTACCACCCCTTTCCAGTGTAGAACACAATCCTGCCTCTAACACTGCGAATCCTGGGCCCTTCCCTGGCATTTTCCCAAACAGAGAAACGGCTGTCTTCCACTCCAAGCTCTCAGCCATGCTCTAGAGGGAATTAATTTTCCCTGTGTGGGGCTGCCTGCAATTGATCCTCCTCCAGGCTTAGAACCTGGCTTCTTGTGCATCCAGTGTTTTTGTGCCCAACAAAGACACAATGCCACCAGGTTTGCAGCGCTTCAATATGGTTACTGCAGGCAAGTTTGAAATTTGCTGCTTCCTCCCTGTGGATATGGGACTGCTGTGTCCAGGGATGTTCCTGTACATTAAAAGCAAAAAAAAATTAATCCTGGTTCACCCTGAAGGGAATTTTGCAGATTCACAGTTGCCCAAGTTCAAACATGTCAGAGGCAGGACCTATGCATGGATGCAAGGAACATAGGTGTTACTGCTGGGAGGAGGGCGAATGGCAAACATCAGCTGAAGCTAAATGCAAATTGTAGATGCACTATATCTGTGATGGCAAACCCATGGCATGCCCTCTCTGTGGCACATGCACCGTCACCAGCTGCTTTCTGGTTTCTGGCATTCTGGCCAGCTGGTCTTTGCGGGCCCTGGAGTGCCAGAAAACAGCCTGCAAATGGCCAAAAACCAGGCCATTTTCCGGGCCATTTTCTGGCTGTTTCCAGGCCAAAAACGCCCAAAAAATGCCTAAAAACAGCCAGAAAATAGGCATGCATGTGCCAGCCAGCTGGTCTTCAGGTTTCCAGTGCTCTGGTTTGGGCACTCAGTGCCGAAAAGGTTTGCCATCACTGCACTATATAGACATGCGCTAAACACCAGCATAATAGGAAAAGGGGAAACCAACCTGAAAGCATCCCCCCTTTTTTTACAGGGGCAGCATAATGGGTTGGAAGGCAGAAACACTGAGATTCTGGAAAACTACGAGAGGGCATAGGCAGCAAACATGGGACTGCAGGAAACTATTGCAGGCTCATGTGGGAAGGAGGCCATGGATTTAGCACCATTGATTTACCTATACAAACATTAGTGAAACACCATCTGCTTACTTTTCTAGAAGCTCCACGAATGAAGAAAGTGAAGGATCTATTGGTTTCCTCAAAGCATTGGGGGAGGGGGGAGGAAGAAAGATTCCTGGTTTGCCAGCTGATGGCTGGAGACATTAACAAATCCTTTTGGAATCAGGTGTACCGACCCAACAGACCAGATGGGGTCAGCGGCCGAGGACAGAGAATACATCTTCAGTTGTGGGACACAGCAGGGCAGGAAAGGTGAGCATGTTTGAAAAATGGACTGAACCACCCACCTCCACTACCCGGCCAATTTGGCTCCTGATGGAACCAGTCGCCTTAATGTCTCAGTGCAACCAGAGGTTGGCAATCCCTCAGTATCACCTGACCTATGCACTGGGTGTTTTCTATGGCTGAAGAACATTGACAGACTCTAAGGAGCCCGTGTTCTTCATAATGATTTTAGAAATGGCCCTTAGTCATTAAGAACTTTATTCTATCCCTTTTAAAACTTCAGAACAATATTTTGCTCTTAACTAGAAAGTCTAAGGAAGACTCTGGGCTCAGGGGACAAACATGGATGTGTCGTCTTGGTATAAAACACTGTCAGCCTGAGAGGAGAGAGCAGTAAGGTAACTCTTAGCCCTTCCTCTTGGTAGGTTTCGTAGCTTGACAACCGCCTTCTTCAGAGATGCCATGGGCTTTCTCCTGCTCTTTGATCTAACCAGCGAGCAAAGTTTCCTCAATGTCCGGAACTGGATGAGTAAGTCTCACCCCACTTGCAGCGACTGGGGCAGGCCTGGGCTAAAGGGAAACTGTCGGCAGGAGCCAGGCTGCTGCGGAATGTCAGTTAGAGCTCTGGGGCTTCGGCCCCAGGGAGCTTCCAGTCAGCCGGCTGGGCCTCTCCCAAGGGGCCGGTGGGTGCAGCCAAGCCAGGGGCTCCAGCTCCCTTCCCGTTTCTGGCAGGCCAGCTGCAGACCCACGCCTACTGCGAGAGCCCCGACGTGGTGCTGTGTGGAAACAAGAGCGACCTGGAGGGCCAGCGCGTGGTGAAGGAAGACGAGGCCAAGCGGCTGGCAGGCAAATACGGGCAAGTGGCTTCCTCCCCGGGCGGGGCGGCGGAGGGAGGGGCGGCTCGTTCCCCTGCGGGCCCCGCGGGCGGACGAAGCGCCGCTCCCGAGCGGAGGGCCGGGGTGCCCGCGGCTGCCTCCGCCCGGCCTGACGCTGCCCGCTGTGCTTGCAGGGCTCCCTACTTCGAGACCAGCGCCGCCAACGGCGCCAACGTGGGCCCGGCCGTGGAGTCGCTGCTGGGGCTGCTCATGAAGCGCATGGAGCGATGCGTGGACGGGCCCCACGCCTGCATCCCCAACGGCCCCGCCGAGACGCCCCCGCAGCCCGCTGGTGGCTGCGGCTGCTGAAGGCTCCGCCGCGGCCCACCCGCGTCCGGCAGACGCGCAATAAACCAGTCCGTGGCCAGATTCCGCGTTTTCTTGGGCCGCCGTTTCGCCGCCGCCGCCGCCGCTTGATGGGGGGAGGGGGGGACGGGCTTCCCCTTGAGGACTAGCACCTCGGGACCACGAACCCGAACGCGTGACGGCACGAGAAGGGCGGGTGAAAGGCGCTCCCGGCGTGGCTCCTCCCACTAGGGGCCTCGCTCGGCGGATGGAACGGAAGCGGAGGGGGCGGAGCTCCGGTGCCTAGCGCACGCGCAATGGGGCTGCCGCGGCCTCCGGCCGGCAAGGGGCGCAGTGAGTCGAAGCGCCGCTCTGTCCAGGCCTCCGAGGCGCTCTTCCGCCTTCGCCTTCGCCTCCGCCATGCGCGTGGAGAAGTGCTACTTCTGCTCCGGGCCGGTGTACCCGGGCCACGGGATGCTCTTCGTCCGCAACGACTGCAAGGTGAGTCGAGGCCCCGCTCCCTCCCTCCCCCCCCGTCCGTCCGTCCGTCCCCCCTGAGCTCGGCTGTTTCCTCGCAGGCGTTCCGGTTCTGCCGGTCCAAGTGCCACCGGAGCTTCCAGAAGAAGCGCAACCCGCGGAAAGTGCGCTGGACCAAGGCCTTCCGCCGGGCGGCGGGCAAGGAGCTGGCGGTGGTGAGTGGGCGGCGGCGGGCAGGCGGGCGAGGGCGGCCCGGACCTAGCGCGAGCGAGCCGCCTCTCACCCTGCCCGCCTCTTCTCTCATCTCCCCGCGCAGGACCGGTCCTTCGAGTTCGAGAAGCGGCGCCATGAGCCCGTGAAGTACCAGCGGGAGCTGTGGAGCCAGAGCGGTAGGGCGGAGGGGGAGGCGGGGGTCCGCCAGACGCCCTTCTTCCCGGGCGGCTTCCCTGTTGACGCGCGGCTGTTTTTCCCTTGCAGTGGAAGCGATGAAGAGAGTGGAAGAGATCAAGCGGAGGCGCCAGGCCAAATTCATCTGGAACAGGTACGAGCTTTCCCTGTCCGCCGGGTGAACCTTGTGGGGATAAGCCGGGCGGTTTGGATGTTTCCTGTACAAAAATCTCATTTTGGGGAATCTGCCGTTTTGGGACCGACTGGGATTCGGCTTTACTGGCATATAGAAATGTAATAAAAAAAATGCATGAAAATTCTGTCACTGACCTTGTAAAGATTCTTAAATCGCTTAAAGTGCCAAATATTGAAAGGAGCTTTACTGGGTTTTATCAAAACTTCCCATCGGTATAGCTGTGGGTTACGTGGGTTCTTAAAGTAAAATTCTTCTGCCGTGAGGCTTGTTAGCTTTTCCTTTTCTCTTGCCTTCAAGATTAAAGAAGGGGAAAGAGTTACAGAAAGCACAGGACATCAAAGAAGTCAAACAGAACATCCACCTCATCCAGGCCCCCCATGCAGGTGAGCAACGGAACCCAGGATGGCCGGAGTCTGGAGATTCTTGGAGAGGCTTGTTTGGCTAATCCCCCAAAACTGTGTCCTGGCCTAATGGCCTGATGCTTTCGGGGATTTGGCTGTGATCTCTTCGCTGACTGGTTCAGAAGCTGCATCTGAACTCAGCATTCTGCGAGGATTCCACTATATTGTTTTCAGAGACACCTAAACCATTTGCTTACCTGTGATTTCTTTCAGGCAAAGCCAAGCTGATGGAGGAAAAGATGGTCCAGGTGCTACAGGACACAGTGCCCATGGAAGATTCTTGAAGAGTTATGCTCTTTGGGTTCTGGCCTATTTAATTTGGGGGGAGGGGCTGGGGCTAGTGTTTATATTTCATGAGCTGCAGCTTCAAGGGGAATATCTGTAAACCAAGTAGAGAAATTAGAAATAAAATAGGGGCCAAAAATGATGATTTGGTTCAAATATTTTTCAACTAAGGCCAATTAGATTATTACAGCTGCTGTCTGCATAGGAATTAGTTAGCCTAGTGGACAGTTATTACTTCAAGAAGCAGGAAATGGAGTGCTGCGACGTGGCTGGACCATCTTGGGCATCTGGACTGTTACTCAGCTTTTAAGAAAGCAGATGGATTTTTGTTGAAGCTGCACATGGGAGTGCAGAGGCTCAAACGCCATGGTTACTTTATGCTCCCAGCTGCACCGTTGAATATTGCATTCTGATGGGGTGCTGTGGTTTCTGACATATGTGGAAAAAAGCACCAAACAGCTAGAATTCAAAACAAGCTCTACATGAGGTGCCTTCCCCACTTGGAAGGGCAGATCTTGGTCATAACTCCATGTTGGCCTGCCTGCCAAGTGATGACTGGGCAAATGTGAGTCACCCAGCAGCCCTGGCAATCCCAAACTGTAATGAGACTTCGTTGGAGGAAGCAGAGATGGTGATAGCCAGGGAATAGGCACACATTTAGGCAAGTGACTGGTGGAAACCTGTCCAATTTAGAAACCTCACTCCTAAAAACAATTCTTCTCAACCTGGACAACAATTTGTGGACTTAAACTCTTGAGTTGTTTGGGAATTCCAGGAGTTGAAATTCATGCATCTTAAAATTGCCCAGGTTAGGAGACGGTGCCTTACAGGCTGAAATTGTTCAGCATGAGTTTCCAGGCATGTCCTGTTGGCTGTTCAGGGGGATGAGGGTGGAGAAAAAGTGGTTCTCAAGGGGCAGAAATGAATGCCCTGGATTACCACAGAGCCTCTGATCTTGTGGCTTTTGGAGTTCCAGCAGGCCTGAACTCAAGCATGTCGCAAAGCTGCACAGAACTTAGGCCTTCAAGCCCTGGGAACAAGGGTCCTTTTCATTTGTAGAAGTGTATCATCTAGTAGAGAATAGTTAGACTAATTACAACAGATTATTTGGAACAGCCTTCTATTGGTATTTGGATCCTTTTCTCCTCACTAGTCTATTATAGATTTGTGAACACTTGGGTCTGGCATTGCTTCCATGACCTAAAAGGAGGCACAAAGGGTTAGGTATGACCAGGATGTGTCTCCACCCTTCCTAGTGATTCTTGCTGCTTTAACCCAACTGGCAAATCAGATGGAGTAGTTGAGAAATGAATTGCAAACCCTCCACCCAGCAGGGTTCCTTGTAGATCCCAAACTCCTCAAAGGTCCCTGGTCTCCAAGATGCTGCCTGGCAAAGGCTGCAGAGGGCACTGCCTTGCCTCCAGTAGAGCAAAGACAAGGTTCCCACCCCCCCTTAGCTTGTAACACTCCCCATTCTTGTTGATTCCAGTCCACT
This sequence comes from Pituophis catenifer annectens, assembly GCF_029215685.1. Taxonomy (NCBI): domain Eukaryota; kingdom Metazoa; phylum Chordata; class Lepidosauria; order Squamata; family Colubridae; genus Pituophis; species Pituophis catenifer. The sequence goes on from NW_027256894.1 coordinate 23,996,285, forward strand.
TTTGGAAATGCATTATGTGGCAGTCATTAAAATGCACTTGTGTGCCTCAGAAGGATGATAAGACTCCTTGCCTGCTTCTGGAAAAATATTGGTGTATGTTCCCAGAGAGGCAGGGCTAGCACCAGAGTTCCTTCAGCATCTCTGCTTGTTTAGGATAGCCCACCCGGAGAGGCCCAGGGAGGAGTGGATCGAACGGCACAGAGGCTGGCAGCAGCCTGAGACAAACTGACAGCTGCCTTGGCACAGCTGGCATAAAGCCACAATTGCACTGCCTGTTCTTCTCAAATGTGGGTGGGTGTAATTTCTGGCATCTTAAAGATGGGAGGTGCAGGGAAATCACACAAGGTGGCTTGCGGTGGCACTTGCTTGGAGAATCAAGGCAGGAAAGGTGCAGCCATTTACCCTTGGATCTGCCACCTTAGTCTTCTCTCAGTGGCATAATACTTTGGACAGCTAATTTTATTCATAGGCTGATTGAAACTGTTTACCTATATCTGCTACATCAGGTAGCAAAGGATATTGCTTGGCAAAGCTGTGGAGCCCTGTTTATCGGATGAACTTGACTTCCTGTATGGCAGAACAAAAGTTAGCCAAAAACACACATCTTCATAACTTCTTTCAAGCAGGAACAGAGTTTCTCCCCTACCACCCAGATGCTCGTTCTCCCAACTGCCTTTCCAGGGTAATCAACAGCCCAAGAGAAAGACACCTTCAGGAGATGGAGAAGTCATTTTAGTCTGTTAAAATGGCAGAAGGGAAGTCACCTCTTTCACTGACGATGCCCTATCAAGCCTGAAGCGGCAACCACTTCCCTAATAATAGCACCTAGAGTGGAAGAAGCCCAGCTGGCCCTCATCCCCATCAGCAACAATTTTTAGCAAGTGCTTAAATGGAAGGCCATATGTCTGTAGGTTTGCTCTAAACCCTGGGAAGGCTGAGAAGGCTTTTTATATAGCATTAATTTAATTTTGTATGATATTTTCATTATCTATCCTGCAAGCCAAGGATTTGTTTCCCTTTGAAACAGAGCAGGGCCCTGCCTTTCCAACTTTATCTGTCAAGTCTGGTGATCTCTTCTTCCCAGGCATGGCTGAGCAACTGGGATGTCAAACTGCACTCAAATATGACATGTTTTTAAATCAGATGTACTCCAGAGTAGAATGTACTGCCTGAACTGACCATCTCTTTCCTGCCAGAAAATGGTGCCAACCTTGGTGGTGGTATACTGGGCAGAGTAAGGAGGGGGGTTCCCCTGGGCTTTGTTTCTCTCCTACCAGAGTCACCAACTGGCAAGAGAACATCCAGGGATTGCAGTGGGGGAAGCAAGCCTTGACCAATGGTTCAACTGAGGGGTTAAGCTCAGGTTAAAAGGAGGTTTTGCACAGATGCATTCCAGGACAGATTCTCTTGCCGCTTAGTTATATTCTGCAAAAAGAAGCCGAGCTTCCAAGGTTCCTGCTTTGGGCTGGTCTTTGTTCTTGGTGGTGACGGCAGCAGACAATCAGCACGAAGCAAAGCAAACCATTCTGCTTCAGCTCCCTGTTATACTCAAAATCCAAACACAAAATGAGGAAAAAGGGATCAGGAGGCATCTGTTAAGGATCCACTTTTGTACATGTAATCCTCAATTTACAACAATTCATTTAGTGATGATGAAGTTACAATTATGTCCGTTTTTCACACAACTGTTGCAGCATCCCAATGATCACCTGATCAAAATTTAGAGGCTTGGCAACTGGTTCATATTTATGATGCTTTCAATGTTCAGTCACCTTTTGCAACTTTCTGACAAGCAAAGTCAATGGGGCATCCAAATTTACTTAACAACCATGTTAGTAACTTAACAAATGCAATGATTCACTTAACAACTGAGGCAAGAAAAGTAAAATGGAGCAAAACTCAACAAATATTTCATATAGTAACATAAATGTTTGGCTCAATTGTTGTAATTAGAGGACTATCTGTATAAAGGTAAAGGTAAAGGTTCCCCTCGCACATATGTGCTAGTCGTTCCCGACTAGGAGGTGATGCTCATCTCCATTTCAAAGCCAAAGAGCCAGCGCTGTCCAAAGACATCTCTGTGGTCATGTGGTCGGCATGACTAAACGCCAAAGGTGCATGGAATGCTGTTACCTTCCCACCAAAGGTGGTCCCTATTTTTCTACTTGCATTTTTTACGTGCTTTCGAACTGCTAGATTGGCAGAAGCTGGGACAGGTAACAGGAGCTCACCCTGTTACGCAACACTAGGGATTTGAACCGCTGAACTGCCGACCTTTCGATCGACAAGCTCAGCATCTTAGCCACTGGGCCACTGTGTCCCTACTATCTGTATAGGTGGGAACAAATAGCCAAAGCAGTGACAAAATATAGCCCCGTCCTCCAAATTAGGATTTAATGTCCAAGTTGCCCATAATGCAGGACAACAATGCTCATGTCATAGCAAATCCTGATTAATTATTTTTCTTATTTATTCATTCATTTATGTATTTATAACTGTCCATCCATTAACTATCATCTATCTGTCTATCATACCTATCTATATCTATCATCTCTCTCTCTCTTTTTAAAATATTCTTATTTAAAAACATCAGAAATTGCTTTCCAGAAAAATGTGCTGTGAATCTTGGTGTAATTCTTTCTTTTCCCTGGGAAGGCCTGTTTTTTCAACCTAGCCTTTCTGTTCAGTCTCGCCTTTCTTCTTGACAGACCTGCTTGTTTCACATTGTTTAACAAATGCTAAGATATCAGACCTTTAGGAGAATCTTAAAGCCATCATGCACAAGATGCATTGCAGATGTCCAGGCAGCATCTGCACAAATGTTAGTGCACTTTGGCTGGGATACCATCTGGATGGCACCCTCAAGGCTGGAGGCTTCCTAGCAACCGCCCGCAGAAGAGACATTATTCACAGTAGTATTAGACCTCCTGAGAGCTGAAAAGATCAGCTGTGCTTTTGGAAAGACAGCCTCCACTTCAGCTACCTTTAGCCATGAGGGTCTGGAGGTTTCTCCTCTTTCTTTCCCCTCCCCCCAGAGCCATTATGGTTCAACGTCCCCCTCTAATCTGATCAGACATTTTTGGAGCCAATTAGAGAGCGTCCCTCCGAATTGTATCCACTACAATCAGCTGGCTAACCAGGATGGCATGGGGTGCTTTCTCAAAGGATTTGCAGATGTCTACTAAGAAAGCTACCTGATCAAATGAGGTAAAGTTACTTTGGCAAAACTTACTTGATTCCTGATTATTTCCACTTCAGAACCGTCCCAGGTCTAGATAATTGAATTCCCAGATTCTCCTGTCCCATTTTTAAAAATAACAGCCATTTCCTTCAACCATCAGTGTCTTCAGATTCTCCAGAAATTCTCCAAAGTAATACATGAAATATGGCCAGTTCATCAGCAAGGACGTGGATGAAATTTATGGCATCCTGGAGAGAGAAACTCCAGGCTCTGAAACTGTAAGTCTAGTCTCAGCCTACGATGCTTTGGTACTGCTGGGTGCATAAGACAGCACAGCAATAGGTGTGGATCTGCTCATCTTCTTCTGTTTGCTTGTTTCTTGTGGTTCTGCAAAAGCCTTTTCTTTCTTAGCCAATTAGAGGGCTGTATTATTCCTCACCAGGATTCTGGCTGGTTGAATTGTCTTCCTTTTGATTCTGGCACATAAGCCCCCTTCCATTACTACTCTTTTACACACTTTGAAAAATAGACTCCCAACATCACATTGATGTAACTACAACAGATGAATAGTGATTCTACCTCCTTTTTTCACTCTCACTGTCCTTAAAAGATTAAGTGGTTGGTGGGATGGTGCAATTTTTCTTTCCATTTTTCCTTTCATTTATCAAATAAGAAGAAACTGCATAATTAAAGAATCCCTAAAAGCAATAAATCTGTGAAAGAATAATACATTATTATCAAACAGACCTGCTTCTTTTCTAATCATTATTTGCAAATGGCTATGAGGCTGCTGCCGACTGTAGCTTTTTGTTCAGTATGGCTTGAACAGCTAGAGAGACATTGAATGACAGGTCTGATTTAAAACCCAACTGAGCCCAACCCTAACCCAGGGGTCCCCAACCTTTTGGACCTCAGGGGCCACTAAATTCATAATTTTAAATCCCACGGACTACTAATATGATCCGCCTAATGACTGGCTGGGTGGGTGTGGTTAGGTGGTCATGTGACTGGGTGGGCATGGCCAACTTGATGTCACTCACATTGAGGGGCTCCTCGCTGGCCTCTACTCACCTGCCCGCCTGGGCTCCTTAGGGCCCCAACAGGAAGCAGTTGTTGGAGCTAAGTAGCCACCACGAGAAAGAGTTGGCAAAACAGCTCAGTTCAAATTGGATCGGACCGAGAAGGAGGCTGAGCAGAAGCACCTCACTGAGGACTAGGAGCATAGGCTTTCCAAGCAGAGGGAAGACCTGCAGGAGTGCAAGGCCAGGTACCGGCGCCTGGAGGCTCAGCGGGCTGAGATGGTCAGCCAGTTCCAGGCTATGATGCAATCCCACTGGAATGAGGCCCTCCGGCTCTTTGCCACCAGCGGTGCTTTCCTCCAACCTTCACCCAAAGCCCCGCACCAGGAGGCTGAAGCAGACCCCAAGTCGGAATTTCTGCCCCACTCCAACCCACACAAAAAGACCCCAAAGGGGGAGACTTTCTGCAGCAACACAAACATTCATTGCACATATCTGGCCCAGGGGCCATAGTTTGAGGACCCTTGATTTAGTGCAATATAAAAAATGCAAATAATTTTTCTGCAGACCACCAAAATTTTCTCACGGACCACCAGTTGGTGACCGCTGTCCTAACCACATGAAAGGGAGGCAAGTATATGGGGCAGGCCCCAGAGACATGGGGAGCCAAGAGCTGCTTGCCAGTGAATGGAAGTCTTTCGTTCCTGCATGGCCACTTGAGGAGAGACCTGCTGGGGCTGAAGATCACAGCCTTTGCCCTGGGCAGCTGAAAGACCACACCTGATCGCCTTCCTAGGAACTGTCAAAAGGAACAAGCCCCAACTCAGTGCAAATGGGGCCTGCAGGGTGGCACTTTTGGCCAGTAGATTCCAGGGGCTGCCCAAGAAGGTCGTCTTCTGTATATCCTCGTTTTCTGACAACTGGGTGCCTGGTGCAGAAAACAGCCAACTTTTTGTATATTTTAATGGGCATTTTGCTGGTGACGATTCTCATGGAATGTTGTTTTAAAAAATATCACAGTATACCAGACTTTGGAAGCAAGTTAAGAAATAATTAAGGAGTTGGCACTTTGGATCTTTGGCATTGGGCATTTTCTTTGTTCCTGGAGCCTCTGGAATGAAAGATAGGACTTTATTCTGCCATGGAAATCCAACTGACATCCAATTAAGGCTTGTTCCTTCTTGTCCATGAAGGCAAACTAGTGAACGTGTGTTTTGTGCTTTAAAAACACATTCCCCCAAAGCTCAATTGCCCATGTAATTGCACTGTATTTTTCTTCTGCCACAAACTTAGGAAAAAACAGAAGCAAAGGCATCTGCTCACGTTCTGCATCCCCACCTCTCCAGCAGCCCCCAGACCCCCATGGGCAAAAGGATTCAGGAAGGGAATGGCAGGAATATGAATGCCCAGCAGGCCACCAGCCACCTTGGTGGCTTCTGGGCTGTTCCTGAACTCAACCTAATACAGAGCTTGGTGAAAGGATGCCAACAAGTCCAGTTGGCTGCCCCATATTCCAAAGAGGAGCCCCCAACTTCTGGAACAAATACTGGAGCTGCCTGCAAGAAACAGATAGTAAGAGACCAGCAATAACTAGCAAATGCCAACTCACAATATTTCAGTGATCCATTGGTTTAATTGGTGTTTCCCACAGTAGCATTTATTGGTAGCAAAGTTGATTCAACCAAGGCTACAGCCCTCCATTCCAGCCTGCTGGGTGGGGTAGGGTGGAGGGTCAGAACGAAAGGTTCAACCACTCAGACGGCTCCATGGTGCACCCTATGCAAGCGCCCCTCCCTTGGCTGATGTCCAAGTCTATTTCCCTGTCCATCACATGTCTATAATCAGCCCCATACCCCAACCAGGAACATTCTCAGGAATACAAAATCTTTGCCAAAGGCAAAGCCTTCCTTCCCTCCCGCCCCCACCCCTGCCCCCCAGTTGCTGCCTCTCCCAGGGATTCATATGGGCAAGGCTCACCCTCTTCCATGGGCTTTTGTCTCCTTTTTCTAAAAGACTGAGAAACCAACAGCCAAAAGGAATCCACCAGGAGGGCCGTGTAGCAACTGTGTGTAAGAAAAGGTTGGTCTCTCCACCAAGACTTGGTACAATTTTCCCACACCCAAACTTTCCACTGAGCAAGGCTTGAGAGCTGTTTCTGCACAGAGCCTGTTGTGGCTAACACCTGGGTGTGACTCCAGGGCTCCTCTGGTCTTGGGGAAGGGAAGAAGACCTAAAGCAGCTCCACTAGGTCACCTCAGGGCCTCTAGGGAGAAGCTGATGGGCCAATAAGGAACAAGGAGGAGCAGTTTCTTCTGCCTTTATTTTACAATTTCTCATGAAATATATTTACATCACATGGATGTTTGTCTCCATGCAGGACATAGGCATGTTGCATAAGTAGAAACTTTTATGAAAACAAAAACAAGAAAGCACTTAACTGAGATTTCAGCTAAGAATCTAAAACAAAATCTCTAACAGCCAAAGTGAGAAATGTTAACAGCAACATTGCTTCTTGATGGAAACCATTCACCAGCAGGCTCCAGCTAATTAACCCTGTATAGTCCAACACCATTTCACACAATACAACCCTGGGAAACTAGTACACCATACTGAAGTTCATTCACTGTAAATCTTCCTCAGATTACCGGTACCAGCATCCTTTTGAGGCACATCCTCCTCATTCCAGGGGTCCCACCCCAGATGCCCTACCCAGAGAACGGTCATTTCACTTGGGACCTATCCAGACCCAAAAAGCACTGAACCCAGGGACAGAATTACTCCTCAATAAAAGTATGGAATTACCTTGGTAACTTTGGAGAACAAATGTATCTCAAGATATTAAAGATCGGTAACAAACGTGACCAGATGTCTTGAGAACTTGCTCTGCCAGCTCTTCCTCACAGTGATAAGTATGAAAGACTGGGAAAGAAAGGTCAGCATAAAACATTTCCACTTTTTAAAAGTTTGTATGCAAAAATCATTTCTTTAAATCAGCAACTATAAAATTACAAACACTTTCTTGAAGTAACTGCACCTGTAGATGGTAGAAAAAGGATTTCAAAAGCAAGACTTAAATGGACTTTGCATAAAATGGGAGGGAAATAAGGCCAAGTGTCCAAAGTGATGTGGAGAAATGGGTCTGCAGTAACATGAGGTTGCCATGGGCTGTAGGACAGTTAAACAGGAAGTGACCACGAGGAAATGGCTGTCATGAGACAAAATCAGTATATCTCAAAAGATGCCGTTCATAATTTTGTTCTTTGCTGCAGTTTTGGCACTTCATTGGAACAGTTCCATTTTTTCCTCAAGAATCTGAACATGTAGAAAAGATTAACAGCTCTTGAACGTACCTTGCAAATACAGTAATTTATGTTCTGGCAAACACAGAAACAGAGTCAAACATTCCCACAGACTTGCACATACATGCATGAGTCAGACATTGAAAAGACAGATTCATCAAGGTTCTTAGACAGGTTCTGTGAAAGAGCCTGTCCAAGTTCTGTCCAAAGACAGGTTCTTGGAGCTGGAAGTTTGCATTTCCTTGCCAGAATTTCAGGCTGTTTCTTCAGTGGATCGTGTTTCTAACTTGAGGCGGACAAACTCCTTGGCAACTTCATCGCTGGTCCTCTGAGAAAGGATCTGCAGGATTGTCAGCCCAGCCTCATCCACAGAAATGCTTCTCAGTAGGGGGTGCCATGCAGCGCTGCAGCCGCCACTCTCCAGGAGGGTCCGCAGCTGGACCACGGCCATCCCAATGAGCCGGTCTTCCCTCGCAAAGCAGTAATCCTTCACGGACAGATGCAGCTCGTAAGCACTGGGCCGCTCTTCACTGCTCAGGAAACTAGGAAGAGGGGAGAGGGGGATTCAGAAAGAGAACCCCCCCTGCCCCTCAGCCATACAGGCAATAAAAGCCACTTACAACTGGAATGTCTCATTGTATTTCGGGGACCAGGTGTTGCTCTTGCTTTTGGTGCCGTGCTTCCTCCGCTTGTTGCTCAGGCTGGGCCCCAGAATGCAGACCTCCACAAAGGGGCGGAAGGTGGCGCTGGTCTGCCAGGCGAGTTCCTCGATGGCTACAACTGCACACAGCAATGGAGACCACAGGCAGACATGGCTCATCATGTGGCAGCCTTATGGACCCACTCGTTCAAACTCTCTGCCTCATCTTACTCCATGTAGTGGTACAGAAAGGAGCAGCAGAGGGGATGAGCTGCCAGAGATCAAAATGACGCTGGCCCTTAACTAATTGCTATTCAAACTACATGACTGACCAAGCAGCTTGTCGTGAGACGCTGACCCTTCTGCGCTCGCAGCAAATGACCACAATGACCCATTGATACAGCAGCCATTTTTAAAGGCCTTCCCAGCCATCAGCCCCTGGCTTTGAACGATCAGAAAACAAAACTGAGTTCCAGCAAAGGAAAAAGGAAGTCCCACCCTCCTTCCCCATCCCTCTTGAGCCCTTTTCAACTGCCTAGAGGAGCCTGCTTCTCCACAGAGGTGGGCTGGATTTGGGACAAGGAGGCATTGCCAACCATACCTCTGACAGTGACTTTATGCTCGCCAGTTGCAGGGTGCGTCGCCAGATCCACCTGGAGATTAATCTTCCCTACTGTGTTGTCTGTTGTTTGACCTGCATCAGAAAGGAGATGGTGACCTGCGGACAGTGCCCAGAAGTGTGACTTAGGCTACAACCGAATGTTGGCATTATGGGAAGTAAGTAAGAGCTTGGAGCAAATGCACTGGGATGGAAAAGGAAAACACAAGAAACATGGAAAATGTTCTTCAATGATATTCTTGTGTCCCTGCAGCAGAAAAGTGCACGCAGATGAAAAGTGCCTTCAGGAGAAATGCAGCTTGGAAGCCAGATCCTATGACTGTCCCTAAGCAAGGACAGCAGCTGCTGTTTCCACCTCTTTTCCTCCATCTACAGGGTCCTAAGCGGCACCAGTCCACTCCCTGCAACCACCAGGTTAAGCCCAAGGATACCACACCACACCAACAGTTCAGGAAAGTAAAGTCACCGAATGAACAAGTGGTCTGGCTGGAAGAGGCCTGTGGTGAAGGCAAAAGCTCAGTGTGTGGCTGAGCCCAGGCTGGGTCTTCCCGGCTTCATTGAGGAGGAGTGGGGGGACCGTGTGGCTCTTTGCCATAAGCATATTTTAAAACGAAGATGGTGAGATGGTCCCTACTGTCCAGGGATGGTCCCTACAGGATGGGCAAGAAATAACTCAGTTCAGGGAGACTGGTTTTTCTGGCCAGTCACCGCAGAGGCAAGAAGATGGTGGGGTGATGTCCCAGGAAATGCCTGGGACAATACTTGGGAGTTTGCCTGGCTCAAGGCAGAGAGCAGTCCATCCCGCCTGCTCAACGCGGCAGTTGCCGCCACCGCCGCTGCTACCACTGCTAATTTAGAGGCACAGCCCTTTGACAAAGCTCATTCATCACTGTCCAGACAGAATTAGTTAAAGCAGCCATTCTCTCTCTGCCAGAGCAGGGTTTAGAATTGGTTGTGAATTGCAGGGCAGGCGTGGGAGAGCGGCCCCTGTCACAAGCACCATCTTTCCTGTTCAAGATTGAGACGGTGATGTAACTCACCCTCCAGGCTGCAGTGGCTGCACCCATTTCAGCAAGGCCGGGCAACTTCCCTGGCACCGTTTCACAGCTGTGGAACTGTGATGGCCCCACTGAAATGCCACAGGGAGCTGGGCCGCAGAACTGAAGGTGCCTGTCCTTCGCACAGCATCAGGCCTCCCTTCCCCAAGCCTACTTCAGAGGAAGAACTCAAAGGCAGTGGGATTCCAGCTAGGGCCTGCTCCACCAGCAGAGGGATTTTTAGAGGTCCCATGGATAGCTCCTAGCTCCGTGGGGCCGCTGCCTAGGGGGGAATGGCTTTCCCATTAATTGGTCACTGCTGCAGCTTGGCATACAAGTGGGCAGACCATCTTAAAAGAGCAGATGAGACCTGGAGATCTTCTTAATTACAGGTAGTTCTTGACTTGCAACCATTCATTTAGTGACCGTTCAAACATACAATGGCACTGAAAAAAGTGATTTATGACTGGTTTTCACACTTACAACCATTGCGGCATCCCCATGGTTACATGATCAAAATCTGGCACTTGACAACTGGGATGTATTTGTATTTGTATTTGTGACGGTTGATCCTCTGGAAGCCAGTTGTAACCTTCCCAAATGGCTTCCGACAAGCAAAGTCGGGGGGGAAGCCAGACCAACTGAACAATTGCATGAGTCATGTAACAACTGCAGGGATTTGCTTAGCAACTGTGGCACAGAGGTCATAAAATGTGGTACAACTCACTTAGCAACTGGCTTGCTTAGCAATGGAAATTTTGGGCACCATTGTGGTTGTAAGTGAAAGACTGCCTATATTCTCCCACATCAGAATAACAATGCAAGTGGAAAACAGGGACTTTATTTCTTGGCAGTAACCTAAGTGGATGAAGGTTCCTATAGAGCCTCTGAAGGAGGCAGATGGTCCTGGGGAAAAGGCACTCACAGATGAAAACACAACAGTGAGAGCTTTGCATCTAACCTACTAATGTTGCAGCCATCTGAGGGGAAGCATAAGGAATTTGGCCATAGAGCAACCGAAAATTTTACTACAGCATCCCCGATCCCTCTTGTTGGACTGGAAGAGACAGATCAGACAAAGCCAAACCATCCAGGTGGAGCCTGCACCCAATGCTGAGCAGGAAGAACCCACGCGCTCCACAGCACCCTCATGCCCCCTCCCCCCACCACCCCGAGCTCAAAGCCTTGGGCTGCTGCCCATGAAACTCCAAGGAGGGGCCTGTGCAGTCACCAACACACTCACTTTGAGAAGTCTGGCTGTTTATGAATTTCTTGACCAGAACATCTGTGGTCTGCGTGTACAAATTCAGGGCATACTTGAGAGACTGCAAGTTTGGACTTTTCTCCAAGAAGCTCTTTTTCAGTCCGTTTCCTCCAGCATGAAAATATTGCTACAAAAAGAGCAAAGAGATGAGAATTCATCCACCTGCTCTCGGGTCCTCCCAAGATGATTTGAGTGGCTCAGGTGCCAGAGGAATAAGCCCTAGGCATAGGAAGCCAGTTTTCCTCATGGGAAGTTATCACCTTAACCATGAGTTAAGCCAAAAGGTTGCTTTGGAAGATGACAGATGTCCATAGCCAGAAGCACCTGGTAGGGGGCTGACATGCCGTGTCTGAGTCAGCCAGGTGTTGTCTGCAGGGAAACACCCCCACAGATGCTCTGGCCAAACTGAGAGATGAGAAAAAGATGGAAAAGCCCATTTTTGTAGGATTCTATCTGAGGGAGGCTCAACTCTCCATTAAAGCTCTTGTCCCTGTTTGTATGAAACAGCTGACCAGGGAATGATGGTTCAGCCCCAAGCAATCTGTGGCTCTTTTGCATTATACACAACTTCCTGCAATACCAGAACTGGCTGGATTCAGCTTTTTGCTCCACACAGTAGCCCAACTTCCATCTCCCCACCTCCCCCCATCCACCCCATCTAGGCCACATGGCCTGTGAACCAGGTCCCTCTGTGCTTGACTAAGCTGTGTCAAACATAGACCCATCAAGGCCACAAAAGGTATTTGACGGCACCCTCAGGTACGCAATGAAAAGAATAAACGCAGAAGGCCATGACAAGGAAAAGCTGTCATGCAAACAAGAATGGTTATGCAAGCTGGCTTGTAACCCTCTGAAATTTGCTGTCAATTTGTTGTGTTTCTCTGCTAAAGAAAAGAACAAGCACTGAATTTTTCCTTACCCTTCTCACTGCTATTCCTACTATGTTTTTCCACTTAATAAATTTCATAATGCCAAATGAAGAGTTAGAACAGCTTTTAAAGTCTTGGGGGAAACTAGGTAACATAAAAGAGATTCTCCCACAATGAAGACCTCGTCTCTTTCCCTCTTAATCACAGTATGATGCAAAAAAACCCTCTTTTTATCCTGCCAGGCTTCTCAATTGTCCTGACCTTCTCAGCTGGGGCTGATGTATATTTAAACTAACCAAGTTAGTTTAGTCTCCTCTTGCTACTAAAAGAGAAACCTAATTAATTTATGGCATTTTTAAATGGTTAACTATTTTTGCCTTTCCAAATCCATGTCAACCCATTTTCCAGGTCCAAGGGATGACAGCCTGCTGGACTGGTGCTTAAGAGTGTCAGGCTCAGGAGGTTCAAGAAATCTGGACAGATGGAGGGACGGGCTCACTTCTACACCCTCACCACCCTTACTGCTGTTCTGCCCCAACCTCAACCCACTGGGCACACCCTCCTGCCACTCTACCTTGATGGTGGCCAGAACCTCTTCCATTATTGCACACTGCCTCAGGGTCAGGCTTTTTGCTTCTTCTCGGATGACGTGGTCCTGTAAAAAACAACAGCAACTGAGGAACTGGAGGTGAGACATCTTCCTGCACCGACCATACCCTCCACCTCATGTCTGCAACAAGCCTTCTTGCCATGGAAATATTTCAACATGGTGGTCACTTCCCTCTTTCATCAAAGGAGAGAACATCATTCTCACTGCAGCCTCTCGAGTCTCTGAGAAAAAGCTCCCCAGGCTAAGATGGAGGAAGAGAAGCTGTGCCAGGGCCATCAGCCTCCAACTTCAGATTCAAGCTATCTCTGAATTACAGTTATTGGAGAACAGGATCAAAGGAGGCCATTGTCTCCTGCTGCGTTTTGGGATTCCCCAAGGCATCTGGCCAGACTGGCTCTTGGCCTCTTTCTCAAAGGCAAGCGCAGGCGTTTCTGCCCCTCTCTTCCACCCAGACTGGCTTACCTTCAGCTTCGACAGCTGGCTGAAATCTTTGGCTGCACTGAGAATCATTGGAGGGCCCTGAGGAAAAGGCAAAGAGGGGAAGGTGAGGCACAATTCCCAAGCCATCCTCACCTCCAGGTGTGGGGCAGGGGAGGCCCAGTGCGGTCTCTGGGCCCTCGGGCTCTGTGTTCAAGGGAAGGATGCCATGCACAAATACAAAGAGGGCACCTCAAGGCCACCAGCTGAACACTCCAGGAGCGAACTGCCAGCCCATTAAGATAGACGAATCTTGTTATTTTTTTGGCCCAGGTTCAAGTCCCTCTGACTGTTGCCTTAGTAGCGATTCCCCCTCTACATCAAATGGCCAAAAGGAGGGCATAGACCCACAGGAGCCAGCTCTGCACCCACTACCTCATCTTTAAATGCCAAAGGGAGAACAAGAAGGGTACCCACCATTTCTTCTTGCAAAAGGAGCTTCGTCTTTGGAACATCTGCCCTTCACATGAGTGAAGGGCTGAATACCTGAGCACCTCCCTTGTCAGGGTAGGTAAGCTAATTTTTTACAGCTGAATGCAGGAGGAGCTGCCCATGGGTTAGGGTGGCTTGGAGACTCACGGATTGGTCTGCCAGGGGTGGGAGCACAATCTGCCTTTCTATTTTGCTCAGGACCAACTTCCATAGCTCTTTCAAAAGCCGCTTCAGAACAGTCTTCTCACAGATTTTTGCTGAGGTACTTAAGCTGCAAAGAAACAAACCATTTCTGTCTTGTGTCATGATTTTGCCCATGTCAGCCGGGGGATCTGCCAGCAGATGACCCCAGATGCAGCACATTGAGGGAAAGCACAGATGCTTCCCCAGCCCCCTCCCCAAGAATTGTGCAGGACGGAGACTCGCGGTCCAGCCCTCTGCCCCAGGGAGGGGCAGGGAGGGAGGGCCACTTTTCCCAGCAGGAGAGCCTGGGTTTCCGTCTGCCCTGAGGAGCCTCCCCTTCGTAGGAAGGCCAAGGGAGCAGGAATAGCCAGGAGGAGCTGCCAACCAAACCAAGCCAGTGGGTTGGGGAAAGGGAGCGATGAAGGGAGGGTTGGAAGAGCAGGAAGATCTCATCCAGAAGGCTTGAGCACTAGAAGGGTGCTGGGCAGAAGCTTACTGCTCAGCATTGGTGCCCACCCTCCCCCCCATTCTCCCCAGCTGTGGCACCATCTGTCAAACGTGGCAGTTCACTGGCACCCGCCTCCTGTGCTTACGTTTTGTCAAGGAAATCCATCAAGGGGCGCAGCACAATCTCAGCCTGCACGGCGCTGTTGCTGCCTGCTGCTCTTCCGTCTCCTCTCATCCGATTTAACTCCAGGCTCATTTGGGTCACACATTCCTCAATGAGAAGCTGGAAACTAGGAGAGGAGAGGGGAGGGGATCCAGATGCCCCCTGCTGCTGCCCACCACCATCTCTGTCATGCTGGAGTCCCTGCTGCTGCCCTCTTCCCCCTCCCCAGCTCTGGCTGCACCAAGTGATCTCATCGGGATCCCGCAGGGATGGGGGGGGGGAATGAGGAAGCTGCTTTGGTCCAGGTTTCCTAGGGCCACTTGGACTGAAAGCCCTTTGCAAAACAGACACACCTTTTTTTCCTCCCTTCACTGCTGCTGCTGCTGCTGCCGCCACCTCTAGGTCCCTGTTTCTTCCCCCCTTCCCTTCCCATGGATGCCAAAGAAACAGTTGTGCATCTGGAAATCTATTATTGTTGATGGAATATAGTAATAGTCTGACTTTTCCAAATAGAAGCTAATTTCAAGTCTAAGCTCCATCTGTTTTAGAGAAGCCCTTGGTCATAGCCACCTGGCCCCTCAGAGGCACACACACACAGGTATGGTTCTCCAATGGAGCCCTTATGCTGCCCTTTCTCCTTTCTGCAGGTGTCTAGATTAGATTATATTAACAGAGTTGGAAGGGAACTTCTAGGTCATCTAGTCCAACCCCCCCACCCAAGCAGGAGACCCTACACCATTTCTGACAGATGAAGATCCAATCTCTTCTTGAAAGCCTCCAGTGATGAAGCTCCCACAACTTTTGAAGGC
The DNA here is from genome assembly GCF_029215685.1 of Pituophis catenifer annectens. NCBI lineage: Eukaryota > Metazoa > Chordata > Lepidosauria > Squamata > Colubridae > Pituophis > Pituophis catenifer. The sequence continues at coordinate 24,011,334 of NW_027256894.1, forward strand.
AACTTCTGTTCCATTGGTTGATTGTTCTCACTGTCAGAAAATTTCTCCTTATTTCTAGGTTGCATCTCTCCTTGAGTTTCTTGGGCTCAAGGAACAGGTGAGGCAGCTGGGGATCTACAGGAGGAAGAGGAGGAGGAGAGCCCCATGGAAAGGAACCTGTCCTTACCTGGTGCTGTAAGCCAGGCCGAGCTCATCTAGGACGCTGCTGAGCTTGGTCTGCAGCTCTTTCAAGGTCTCACTGGCCTCAGGGTCCAGCTGAAAAGAAGGCAGGGGTGAGATTAGCCACTCCTCCTCCCCCCTTGCCTCCATTCGCTGGCATAATCAGCAGGCAAAGAGATAAAATCCCCATCCATTAGACGGCATTAATGGAAAACCAACGTGGAATCCAGCACTTCTTGGGCTGAAAGGGGAATATACCGAGGCCTCTCAAGACACAAACAGCGGCTGCCTCTCCCTCTTCGGCCTTCTGTGGGGCCACTTGAGAGGTGAAGCGGACCCGTTGGGGGAGAGGCAGCTTTGAGGCCTGGAAGAGTCGCCCCTCAGCTCCCTCCCCCGAGGGCCCCACAGAGCAGCCCACATCTCCCCATCCCACTCCACCCTTTGGAGCTGATTGGATTACAAGAGGGAGTTTCCACGCTGTTTTGCATTAATGGTGGACAGAAGCCAAGCACCCGGCAATGAAACATGTGCAAGGAACTCTTGGAGGCCATGCCACTTCTTGAGGAAGGACTGCAGAGAAGCTGTTGGTGACAGTCCAGGAAGGCTGCAACTGTGCCAGCTTTGTCCCCAACAGAACTTGGCAGCATCTGGTGTGCCTCAGGCACGCCTGGTGCCACCTGCGTCCTACCCATCTCTCAGGCACAAGGCACGCCAGAGGCAGTACCTCTCGGCAAGCGCAGGGAGCCCTCAGGAAGAGCAGGGGACACAATGCAACCCCCCTGAAGCTGTCACAGAGATTGTGGGGGGTGTCGAGAGAGCGGCTCAGGAACCTCACCCTCTGCCTCACCAAATTCACTGATAAACAGCAGTTGGGGGGGGTGGGGGTGCCAACAGCTTCCTGGAGAGCTCCCAGTTTTGTCCTGGATGCTGGTGTTCCCCTTCAGATGTGTCCCTGTTTGTGTGCCATGGGGCACTGGAGGACATTGCCTAGAGCTACATGTGGTAAGGGGAGGAGCACAAGGAACTGAAATGGTGGAGGCCTTGTTTCAGCCCAAGTGGGCAAACAGGTTCCTCACAGCCCCCCTAAATTCCGAAATGGACGTGGCCCAGCCAGCTCTCAGGCAGCTCCCCCCCTTGCTGCACCCCTGACTGCAGGAGAACGGCTTCTTGACCCAGGCTCTCCCAGGGAGCTCCTGCTGCTTGGCCTGAGGGCCCCTCCTCTGTCTCCTAAGCCTGAGTAGAGGGAGAAGGGGGTGCTGTGTTCTGCAGTCCTTTAGTGAGGCTGGGGGAGATTGGGGAACTGATCATCTCTCGCCTGGACACAGTAGAGGGGAGAAGGTCAAATGTAGTCTCCCTCCTGGAAATGTTGCAACCCACGCTGGAGGCCACCTCGTGTGTATTTGTGTGGAAGGGAGCACAAGGGAGCCTATGCACACGTACATCTGCTGCCGTTCCCCACACCCTTGTTATGGGCCTTAATCTGCACCGTTTGAAGGCGTCTCTTTCCTCTTGCCTGGTCAGTTCCAGGAGTCAATCAATTGAAGTCCGAGAGCTTCAGATTAACTTGCAGCTTCTAATTCTACCAGATCATTTTGAAAGCCAACTGCCTTATCCTCTGCACCCAGATACCCATTTTCTGCCCACGGAAAAATAGGCGCACAGACTGGGCAGCCAGGAAGCTCTTTCTAATGACTGCACATCTCTGCAGGCACCCCTTTCACACAGAGACCCACGGATCTCGCCCGAGCAACTCTTCTGCACCCCAAACAAGTGGCTGGAAACAGGACACATGACAACATCACAAACCTCGTAGGAAAAGTGTTTGCCTTCTTGCTTCTTCTCAAGGATGGCAAATTAAAGGCAGTAGACAAAGACAGGATGACACATTACAGACAAACATGGGCATGCCCACTCCCCCGCCTCGAGCTATGACTGGCAGGACTGGGTACAAATCAATTACATGCAAGGTGCCCAGAGAAGGCTAACCTAGACAGGTGGATGAACTTACTGGGTGGATCTCCCCCACTTGCCCCATGGCAGGGCATAGCACAAGAAGAATCAGGGAATGGGGCGCAGCTCTGGGCTGGCATCATATCTTTCTCTCGGCTTTTGGTCAGGAAAGAGAACCAGCTCTTTTGGCCTGGGGTGGCAAGGAGCTCTTCTGGCATCATTGCAGTGGGAAGGGACCAATGACTCTAGATCTATTCTTCTCTGCATTTGAGCGACTTGAAAAGGCAAAATGGCGTCATTTTGCCCCTCATGCCTCCAAATAGAAATGCTAGCAATGGGGGGACCTCAAACTGCTTAGCCCCCATGACAAAAAAGCCATATCTGACATCTCTCCAGAAGAAGTAAATGGGGAGGAGCTGCCTATGGCCTCCTATTGTTGAGCCAAAATTAAATAAGGTGATGGGCTCCCATCCTGTTGAAGAAGAGAAGCCACTGACTTCAGCACAGCCAATGCGGGTGCTCTACCCCATGCCTACAGGCATGGAACCCAAGAAGACTTAGGGCCGGGCCTACTCAACATCTGCCAGTCACTGGCCACCCTGTCAGCCACTCCCTTTCTATGGCCGATGCTGTCCCCCTTTCTCTTGGGAAGAGTTTAGTGTTCAGTTGAAGGTGGCAGCCGACACTCACCTCTTTCCCACCCATGGCTTCAAACATCTTCTCAAGCTGTACTCGCAGCTGCTGAATGTTGTTCATCAAGATGCAGGGCTGGAGATCACAAGGACGAAAGTTGTCTTAGCTGCTGGGAGAGAACTGACTGGGCAAGAGATCACAAGAAAGGAGCAAAACGGCTGGTTGAGTAGTCCTCAAAGACTACCTGGAGGTTTGTAAACCACCCGACCGAATGAGGTGCTGGAAAGAAGAGGTGTGTGGTAGCAAAGAGCTCACCTGTTCTTCGCACATTATTCGGCCAAGCCATTCTCAGCAGCAAAGCCCCCCCACCTTTCTCCTCCGAGTGATCAGTTCAGTGCCATTTCTCTCTCACTGGCAATTTCCACCACCGGGCACATAAATCTGGTTCTCTGCTTCCATGCCACTGAGCCTACCTCTTTGACTGTGAGCTAAGCAGAACGTATCATTATGGTTATTTTCTATGCTGGATGGTAGGTATCCTGAAAGCTAGTTCCCCTTGCCCTTGTCCCTTTCTTCCAGGGATGGGATTGGAAAGCAGAAGGACCTCCAAAAGGAAATTCAAGAGGAGAAACAGAATGGAAGATGACCAAAAGAATGTTCTCCATAGCATGACAAAATCGTTATTGCAACTGGGAAGAAGGGATGTTCTCTACTTTTCTAGGGATTATTCTGCCAATCATGGCAACCATGTTGATGCCTTCTGTCCATTGTAGGAAAACAACTTTGGGGACTGAAAAACAACCCATCCTTTCTCTGGACCCACCATAGTGCTGCATGTCATGGATTCCTCAGAATCAGAAGACTGATAGGGAAGATCATCTGGCTCTCCACCCACCAGACAGCTGTGTCTGCTGATGTACTAAGTGACAAATTGCTGTGTTGGAGAGAAAGTGAGAATGTGCAGGTTTTGGCTAAGTGCCCACTCCTAAAATTAGGAGACTGCCATGAAACATCAAGCCAAGACAATTCTTCTAAGGAAGAGTCAGGAATCCAGGCTTCCTGAAACATGGCTGGAAGATGGGCCATACCACTCACTAATTCCTTGACTGACATGTCAACCTTTAGGAAATCATGGGTTCTTGGGCCTCCTTCACATAAACTGGACCTTGTTTTTCTGGCAATACCACCACCCCCTCCTACAATTGGCCTCATATTAATCTCATTGGCTTCTCCAGACTCAAATTGTTTACTGCTGCTTTTCTATTTAGCATCACTTCTGACTTCACGAAGACTTAGCGGTAGGGAAGTTGGTAGTGTTTCCACTAAGCTTTGGGAGGAGGTGTCTTCAACAGACCGGCTAACATTTATTTTGGGGAGAAAGGATTCCCATGCCCAGGAGTTGTAGACTCCTCATCAGCTGATCAGCAACCTCAAGCTGCACAGTACCTGGGCAATACCTTTGGTTATCCAGTTGCCAAAGGTTCTGGAAAAGAAGAAGATGGCATCCTTCCACAGAAGGAACATTGCTATGGCAAGGCTGGGTCTGGCTTAGGCTGGGTATTGTGAAGGGCCCCTGGTTGCTCCCCTAGCCTGAAAAACTGCCTTTTGGGTTACTGATCAGAAAACAAGAGATCTCAAAATACCAAGGAAATGATTTTCAGAGCAAGCTGATAGGGTCACTGTGCAACAAAGGAGAGCAGAGAATTTATCTCCACCCTATTTCCTTTGTGGTCTTTGGTTCCCTATTGATCATACAATGGTTACAAAACACAGTATTAAATTTGAAAAAGTAGCAATCAAACTTTGCTCACCACATTTTCCTTATCACAGTAAGAACTGAAATCCTTTGTTATAATTGCAGCATACTGAGTAAGCACTTTGTGGATTATCTAGAACAAAAGAAAAAAGTTACTGCGGAACGGCACTACTATTCTAAAATATGACACCATCTGGGCCACTCTTGGAGTTGGAGGGAACAAAGCTAAGTCTTCGCCCTCAGAAGAGCACTGAGACCCTTACATCCTCCTTCAGGCCAGAAGCTCTGTGACAGGCCTTCCTAGGCAGATGGTCCTATTCATCGCGACATTCGTAGAGCTTAATATATCCTAAAGATCAGTTTCTGGGAAATGATTTATAAAGGAGGGTCCAAGAAGATCCCCAAAAGTGTATCTCTTCTGGCTAAAATTGCTGAAGCCCAGGGAGATCATTTACTAAAACTAAATAGGGGTGGGGAAGAGTTGGTGGAAAAAGGCGCATCACAAGCGCCCCTTCCTAGAGAGACAAGGGAGTGTTTCAGTCCAATAAATGGAAACAGGCCACTCCTGGGAGCTTCCCTGAAAAGTTGGCCTGGCACCTCTCGGGTCATCAGGTGAAGATGCTTCTGTTCATTTAGGCCTTTTTATAACTTCTCATCTTGACCCCTCCTTTTAAAATTCATACATTTTCATTTGTTTTTTTCTTCTGAGTGGTAATGTTACATTTTATGTTGATTTATCTTCTTTGTTACATTTAAACTCTTATTTCATTTGGTTTTCTTAAGCTGCCCAGACAAACCTGTTATGGGGCAGGTGGCTTCAGGAGAAAGGAGATATGGCATATGGCTTAATAAGAACTCTAAAATGCCTCCCAGAGGCCACCTCCTCACGTGAATCGGGCGGAGGAGTGGGGCGCAGAGCAGAAAAGTTGGTTTCAGCAGGATTCTGGACTCCTGATCCTGTTTGCTCTTGTACTCTGGTTATCTTATTTCTCTTCCAGTGGATGGAAACCACGTTAAAAAGCCATGGCTTTCTGTGCCTGGATGGATCCAGAGAAACTATCCTGCTGCTGAATCTTAATGGGAGTTCTATCAAGCTGGTATCTTTGACTTCTTCTCTTGAAGTCCTCAAACATTCTTTATGTAATATGTGAATTCCAAGTTTTCTAGACAGATCACAGCTAGCTTAGACAACATTCTTTTTGCCTTGAGATTTATGTTGATATACCACAGAGCTAGAAAGAGGAGGTACCCTTTGATGGGACAAAAAGCAAAAATGTCTCAAGGCAGGACATCCATTTTATTCTGTTGTCATCAGCTTTCACGTGTAGCTCAGGCTCCACTACAAAGGCAACAATACAACACAAGTGCACCCACCTTTGCAAATTTTCTCATGAGATGAGAAAGTGCTGCAGGATTAGGACATTCCAGCTTCTTTATAATCTCAAAGCTCTGGTTGAGCTGTGTGAAGACATCTACCACTGAGCAAGAGAAGAGGGCATGGTCTGATGTGGGCTGGAACTGCAGGGAGAAGAAGAAACAAGACATGCTGTGCAGAAGCCTGATGTGAGGAGCTTCTTCTCAAAAGATGTGGCTGCGCTGTCGCTTCAGGGTAGTAGCCCTACAGGACTGGATCTGAAGAAAGAGGGCTTTGGAAATCATCCCAAAGTCTATCGCTTAGAGAGGCTGCAAGTGGTGACCACTCAAGGGATCTTCCTGGTCAGGGACGTTGGCTGATATAACAGCAGTTCCCTTCCCTTTTTTGGGATCAGGCCACAGTTCCTGCTAGTTCTAGCTCCCCACTCTCATTTTATGGGAAAAGGGCCGGCGACATCTAGCAGGGGTTAGGTGGTGGGGGTTTTGGCCTTCACTTCTTGATGCTGCTCACCCCGTCTTTCTTGTCCCTTCCTAATGCGCCGTGGAGGAATTCCATGGAGACGTCCTCATTTTCGTCTAGCCACTGCATGACAAATGGCTCAAACCACCTAGGAGTGGACATACACGTGTGGGTGGGTTTTCCAGGCAGTCTTTTGTCTTAAAACCAGATTCCACTAAATTCACATTAAGACTGTACACTCAGAGGAGAATGGATTGTGCTGGTGTAAATGGATGCATCTTCTTGCCCCTTTCCACCATGATGGCACATAGTTAAGAGAACTGTCTTTTGCAAATAGGGGTAGAAATCAGGTTAATTTAGTGGCTCTTTCACTTATTCTGTAAATGGTAATAGTAAGAAACTGCACCTTATGTTTTTTTGGGGGGGGGGAATGGTCTAAAAAAGGAAATGCCATGCAGAAGTGAAGGGCGTGAATTCGCCTTCTGCCTCCTGCAACAATGAAAACTGGATTGATCACCTGGTCTGCTGCCCTCTTGGAGGGCAGAATCTCTCCAAACTACCTTCTCTTCAGTGCAATGATGGAAAAATCAACCATGATTTCTCCATGGCATCTTTGTGAGAAATGAGGAGTCAAGGAAAGGGGTTGGAGTTCTAAGTGCACACCAGTTTTAAGGGGTTCCAGTTTTAAGGCAGAGCTGGACAAAGATTGAAAGTTGTCTGCATTCAACTTGGAAATGAAAGCTCAGTCCAGCCCCCATGCAACTCCCATCCCCACTTCACTTACAGAGAGTATTCAGGCACCGTGTCTCTGAATGAGGGGAGCTCTTGCACATATTCATTATAAAACCATTTCACTTTGAAGTGTAAATTCATATAGTCTGTGCTCTTGCATAACCTGTGCTTTTCGTGTTCTGTAATGGACACAAGACAATATAAAGATTTAATAAAGCTGCAGCCATAAATAAGATTACGGTCTCCTGGCACACATTTTGGCTCCAGAAAAATAAATCATACTGGACTTTCACAACTGGCAGCTGCTTAATTTAATAGCCTGAGTAAGCAAGCCACTGCCCAAGGTAACCAAATGTTCACGCCGGTATTCCTCTTCCCCAACTGTGTCCATAGGCTCGCCAGGAGCTGCACTTGATGAAGACAGAGAGCCAGCCAAGGATTATACATTTTGCTTTCAGAAGTGCTCAATCCAACCTCCTTTTGAGTAGACTGTGACCAAGCTGCCCTTCATCTCTCTGCTGTCCAAAGTTCTTATCAAGTACGGCAAACAACTTGAATACAAATGCTATGTATGCTATGGTCCACATGTTTGTTGGACCCGTGTCCCTCCTGGTTAGTGCTGGCTTCCCGGGAGGTGACGCGAGGCTGGCTCCAGGGGATTATAAATGCTTCGTTGGGTGAGGGTGTCTTTCCCGCCGCCTTGAAAGAGGCGGTGGTAAGGCCTCTCCTCAAGAAGCCTTCCCTGGACCCGGCAGTATTGGCTAATTATCGTCCAGTCTCCAACCTTTGCTTCGTTGCGAAGGTTGTTGAGAGTGTGGTTGCGCGACAGCTACCCCAGTACCTGGATGAAGCGTCGTATCTAGATCCGTTCCAGTCGGGCTTCAGGCCTGGGTACAGCACGGAAACGGCATTGGTCGCGTTGGTTGATGATCTCTGGAGGGCTCGGGACAGGGGTTGTTCCTCTGTCCTGGTCCTGTTAGACCTCTCAGCGGCTTTTGATACCATCGACCATGGTATCATGCTGCACCGGCTGGAAGGGTTGGGGGTGGGAGGCACCGTTTTACGGTGGTTCTCCTCCTTTCTCTCTGACCGGTCGCAGTCTGTGTTGACAGGGGGGCAGAGATCGACCCCGAGGTCCCTTATATGTGGGGTGCCGCAGGGATCGGTTCTCTCGCCCCTTCTGTTCAACATTTATGTAAAGCCGCTGGGCGAGATCATCCGTGGTTTCGGGGTGAAGTACCATCTGTACGCTGATGACACCCAGCTGTACATCTCCACCCCGGACCACCCCAACGATGCCCTTGAAGTGATGTCCCAGTGCCTGGAGGCCGTATGGATCTGGATGGGGAGAAACGGGCTCAGGCTCAACCCATCCAAGACCGAGTGGCTGTGGTTTCCGACGTCCCGATATAGTCAGCTGACGCCATCGCTGGCTATTGGGGGCGAATCATTGGCCCCCACGGAAAGGGCTCGTAACTTGGGCGTCCTCCTGGACTCACGGCTGTCTTTAGAAGAACACTTGATGGCCGTGACCGGGAGGATTTTTCATCAGGTTCGCCTGATTCGCCAGTTGCGTCCCTTTCTAGATCGGGACTCGTTACGCACAGTCACTCATGCCCTCGTCACCTCTCGTCTGGACTATTGTAACGCTCTCTACATGGGGCTCCCCTTGAGGTGCACCCGGAGGCTCCAACTGGCGCAGAGTGCGGCCGCGCGGGTGGTTATGGGAGCAACATGGGGCTCCCATGTAACACCTCTCCTGCGCGAGCTGCACTGGCTCCCGGTGGTCTTCCGGGTGCGCTTCAAGGTTCTGGTTACCACCTTTAAAGCGCTCCATGGCTTGGGACCTGGTTATTTACGGGACCACCTACTACCATCAACAGCCTCCCACCGACCAGTACGCTCCCACAGAGAGGGGCTCCTCCAGGTGCCGTCGGCCAAACAATGTCGGCTGTCGGCCCCTAGGGGGAGAGCCTTCTCTGTGGGGGCACCGACGATCTGGAATGAGCTCCCCCCAGAGATACGGAGGATTCCGGATCTGCGCACCTTCCGCCGCGAGTTGAAGATGCTTTTATTTCATCAAGCTGGCCTCGCCTAAATCTTCTCCCTTTTAAGTGTAAATTTTAAATTTTTAATGTATTTTAAAATATGGGTATCTTAAATTATGGGTATTAATTCAGCCAAATTTATTTAATTCATTTTATTCAATTTTAAATTTTGTATATCTATGTGTTTTATTTTATGGCTGTGCACCGCCCTGAGTCCTTCGGGAGTAGGGCGGTATAGAAATTCAATAATAAATAAATAAATAAAAATGTGATTTTTGGAAGCCCAAGTTAAAGTCAACCTCTCTTCTCCTAACCAGATCTATTGCCAGTATGGAAGATAGTTCCTTAGGTGGGCATTTTGCTTCATTTGAAACCTGTTTCCCCCAAAATAAGACATCCCCTGATAATAAGCCTAATTGGGCTTTTGAGCGCATGGCAATAAGGCCAAGTGCTTATTTCAGGGTTCAAAAAAATATAAGACAGGGTCTTATTTTCGGGGAAACACGGGTACTAACCACATTGTCTGGTTTCCTATCATCTCCTTCCACCTCCTGTTACATTATTGTTTTTGGAGGGGAAGTCAAGCATCTTCAAAGACTCTCTCCAGAAAGAGAAGAGATTGGGGCTGAGTGGAATTCCCTCTCCTCCTGCCCCAACATGCACACCCTGAAGTTGCAACCTTACCTTCCAGAGCAAACTTCATATCCTGTGCAAAGAGGACCCACATGATCTCTGCGCTGATTTTGCCCATGTTCAGCTCCTGAGGGAATCTGCAAGAAGCCAAGCAGGGCGCAATCAGCTCTTCTGGGAGAAGAGCAGCCTTTTCTGGCTCCTTGATCTTTCCCAGCTTGAAAATCTGGACTCTTAAGTCAACCCGGGCAAAGAGGAGGAACCGGGGATGTTTTGCAGGGCCAAAGGAGGGGTGCCCAGAAAGTGACTCCAAGGCTCCTCTGGCAACCATGAAGACGGGACCACCTAACAATAAAGAAGCAGAACTGCTGCCAAGGGAACTGATGCAATCCTCCCCTTGGGAGGGTGCAAGCGTACGTATTCTGAATGGACCCCCTTCAGAATACATTGGAGTAAATTGCAGAAAAGCCTCAGCTTGCAACATGAAGTCAGAAGTGATTGGAAGGGAGTTGAGGGATCTTAGCTCAAGAATGTTGGCCTTTCTCGCCTTACTGGTTCAGGACAGGAGTGTAGGTAGCTCCGTCTTCATCAATGATAGTGACCATCAAGGTAATGAGCTGGGTCCAGAAATCCAAATTCTTAACCGTTGGACCCTGTTCCTCCCGAGGAATATCTTGCTTCTTACCCTGTTGGCCAAAATGAGGAAAATGCTGCATCTGAGTTTCTCATTTCCAAAGCTTAGCAAAAGCCTTGCAAAAAACTCTTTCCAGGATTGCTTTTTTTGGCAACTCTTCCTCTTCCTTCTCCTCCCCTACCTCTTGACGCCCCAAAAGAACATCTCTAAAAGGATCTCTGCATAAGAACTTTGAGTCTGCTCAGAAACTTCCTTTCTTGAGGCAGGCTTCTCTTCTTAGGTGAGGAAGTCACCCAGCTGGCCTCTGTGCTTGTTACAGGGCTGTTCCTGCCTAGTTATGAACCATATTGCCTTTTAGCAACCACATCAATAGAATTTCTCCAAGATGGTCTTTCCCCAACCTAATTCTTCAGGTTTTCTGATGATGCATCCCCTGCCACCGTCCACCCACTTTGCTTTTCTTTCCATGTGCCTTTCCCAGCATTTCTCAAGGGCTCCTTGGTGCTTTCTGAGCTTGGTGGTTTTTCTGGCAGATGTTTCATGAGCCTCACTACGAAACATCAGCGCTGGTAGCCTCTCAGTTTATATTGTAGTGGCTTGCGTTGTTAGTGTTGGTGGTTCTTTAGTTGGGCTGTTAACTTGATTGGGGTTTTGTCTGATTGCTGGTCTGACGTTAATCTTGGTGTTAATCTATGCTCATCTAAGTATTGAAGGGTTTGGAGTTTTTTGTTTGTTTCTGGCTTTTTGGTCGACTCTTTTGCACAATATTTATTGATGTATATTTCTTAGTTCTAAACAACCCATCTCCCTTGCAGATTTTATATATGTCTATGTGTTTTTTGAGGGCTGATTTGTCAGAGTGCCAGGCTGAGAGTTGCCAAACAAGCTAATGGTAAACAGTCAAACCAAAGAATCACCAAGACCAGGGATGTCAAACTCGATTTCATTGAAGGCCACATCAGGGTTGTGTTTGACCTTGGAGGACCAGGGTGGGCGTGGCCAGGGTGGGTGTGGCTAACTTGACGTCACTAGTGTCGGGAGTGCCTGTGGTGGCCCGAGCACTCTGCCAGCGAAAATTGGCTCCTGAGCTCCGTTTTCACCTGCAACTGCCTCCTGCAACTCTCTGCCAGCGAAAATGGAGCTTGGGAGGACCATGTGCAGCCCTCCCAAGCTCCGTTTTCCATGGCAGAGGCACCGCGGGCCGATCCTTTGCTGTTTCCAGGATGGCCCTGTGGGCCAGACGAAGCAACCTGCGGGCCAGATCCAGTCCCCGGGCCTTGAATTTGACACCCCTGACCAAGACCATTAGAGTTCAATAGACTAAGCAGGACACTAGGAGGAACACTGCCCCACTCTTTGGTCTTCCAGTATGGATAATTTAGTTGCCAATCTCCTGTTTTTCATGGTCTTTAAACCTGCTCTAAAGATAGGACAGGACGAACCTCCCTCTAAGTGCATCTGAGGCCTCTTGAGCAGAAGAAGCGAGAAAGCACTCACCTGGTCCATTAACTGAGCATACAGGTCATGGCAGTTATCAAAAATATATCTGTATGTAGAATCCAAGCAGGCCCGGACACAGTCTTTCACAACGGTGCTGGCTCGAGGGGGACTCGGCAGCTCTAGAACCTGGGCAAGGAGGCACAGAACTGACTTACAGGCTTCTCCACTCTTTGCAGCCATTACAGTTTTGGCAACTTACCAGACGTGAGAGGTCTCTAGCTGCAAGGTTCTCTTCTCTTCCACTGGCTTTATTCAAAGTTTAAAGCCAATCTTAAAAAATATTCTGGAAATGTCCTGGATTTAGATTCTGATATGTAAACATCTAGGAGGGAGCTGAACTTACTTTCAGGCGAAAAAATGCGATGCTTGTCAGGAGATCGACAGTTGATTTTAGGTCCTGAAGCCTCTCCGGACTGCTGGCAGGAAAATTATCCTGTAGATGAGCAGAACCGAGAAACATAAAAGTCTGTATGGCAGGTGGCTAAGGAGGGGTCCAGGCAGACAGAGCCTTTAGCCAGAGGAAGAAGTCCACCTTGCCCATCAACAGTGGGATGGAAGAACTGCCCCAGGCTCCACCCACACTTCTTGATAAAAGCCAGAGACAACCCAATCCAGTGCCCCACTACAGTTCCCCTCCTGCTCAGCTGGCACAGCTAATCAAGGCTTTAGCCCAAATCTGCAACCTTCCCATGAAAGAGGGGGCATAGCTTCCAGTGCCCCCATATGTTCTACACGAGTGAGTCAGACTGAGTTGAGTCAGATTGCCCCCCAAATTACCTTCCTCCCCATAACCAACTTTCTGCTTTCTCCTTGAAGAGAGGGAAATGAAGAACTAAGAGTTCAAGGTCTCTCAGATGCCAAACAGAATAATTGGTGCTTTACAGCAGCTGCAGAGTGAAAGATAGCCAGCTGACAGCCAACATGACTTGGCCCACCAGCTACTCCATCACGGGGCTACCCTCTGCCTGAGTTGGACTTCGATCGAAATGGCTGGTTCTCCAGAGAATGGGGAGAGGCTGCAGCCTTCTAGGCAGAAACACCTGTTTGCTTTGGAAGAAGGAAAGCATACCTACCCTGTATTTAGAGAGATCAATCCTCAAGGAATTGTGCAACTGATCCAGGAGTTTGATGAACTTTTCTCTCTGCATGGTAAACATATGGAGCTGTCAGGACCAGCTGAAGAGAGGGCTATAGTCGTGATCCACTGATTAGGAGCCCACAGGAGGGCGTGTTCTATCCTGCTATTCCCAGGAAGAGCCGGCCTGGGAAACAACAGTTGTGACCACCTGCTCCAATTGCACTGACAAGTGCCATCTTCCTTGCTATGCCAGCCTCTTTCGTGGAAACTAGTCTGCCGGCTGTAGTTGGTTAAGACGGTGGTTGGAGAAACAAAATCCTGAGTCAGTAATCAAGGTTGGGAGCAGCAGTGGGCCTCCAGGAAAGCTCAGTTGGATGCATCATATTTTCCCTACCCAATGGTCAGGCTGAAGTAAGTACTTCCTAAAATTGCAGCTGCCTCCAGGCTTTGGTTAAAAGGTTGTCCTTTAGAGGCAAAGTGCCTCTTCAGCACTCAGCATGCCCCTGTCTGCTGCAATGCTAGAGAAGGTAAGAAGCCAAGAGAATGCATTCCCAATCAGGGGATCTCAATAGGGGTTCAGCCTGGGCAGGCACAGAAGAAACTGCTCTCCTCTTTAATGCCCGTGAGGTCACTTGCTCGTTCTCAACTAGCCTGTTCCCACGTGGTCTTGGGTGATCAGCCAGAAAGAAAGTGAACTGCAGCACCTCAAGCAATGGATCAAGCAATGAAAGCCAGCCTCTGAGAGGGCTGATGTCTGGGGGGCTGCCTGCCAACTGTTTCTGAAATAAAGGGGGCTGTACCTTGGCCAACCTATTCAACTACAAAAAAGAAAGAGCATTCTTTCCCTTCAAGAAGCTTCTGCATCAGCTACAAGTGTTAATTTCTGCCCTACTGAGATTGTATTTTCACAGAGGTGCCATGACATCATGATTTCTAGGAAGTCTATGCTCTTATGCTAAAACTTTTTATTTAGCAAGCAATAAATTTTAATAGTAAGATGTGAATCAGGCATCATCTGACTTGAAGCATCTTTTTTGATTTGCATTGGTGAACCAATTTGATAATCAAACCAATTCAAGCAGGATGACATTAAAACCATTTCTGTATGTATCCCAATAGATCCGTCTGGTTAGATTTCAAGACATAAATCACTTTTGAATCAAATCTCTAAAATCAGTATTTGCAAACTCTTTATATTCACACATCTTACCCATTGCAGTGAGCAAGTCTAAGTGTTTTGGAACTGCATACATTTCCTTAGAAACTGTGAGAATAATCTATGTTTATTTCCCTGAGTTTAACTTAGGGCCATTGTGGCTTCTTCATGACCCAAAGCTTTTCACTGATTTTATTCTATTGATTGATAAAGTGATTAATCAATTGCAGGACTAGCAACCATTCTCTCTTCCATCCCACCCCTCTAACAACCACCCATCAGGTAGGCTGGAACAAGGAGAAAGAGACTCTTCTTGCCACATGAACAGATCAGGGTCTGGTGACTGAGGAGCTCCCCAAGACCACGCCTTTCCCTAATGTTGCCTGACTCTAAGTGTGTGTGTGTGTGTGTGTGTGTGTGTGTGTGTGTGTGTGTGTGTGTTTCTCACTCTACCCTCATCTTGTTGGAAAGGCAGGCTTCTGCCACATTCAGCAGGGGTGGAAAGAACAGAAAGTCACACTGCAAAAAGAAAAATGCTTTCTAAAATACATAAACACCACCAAAAGAAAAGTATTTGTCCCTCAAAGAGACAATGCATAAAATTATAGCTTCATCACAGCAATTCTACAAGGCACTGGAAGGGGCATACTTAAGACCAGGACAAACTCTTTCAGGAAACAGGACTGAATCTTTTAAGGACAACTGAATTGATCCTAGTAAAATGATATATTTTCATGGATTTTTTTATTTTCATGGATGAAAAACGTATGACTGTTTTCTATGAGTTTTTAATTAATCTTAGAGTTTGGGGGGGGGGGAAACTTTCCTGTATTCATAAACTGGAATACTGATTGTGAGGAGCAGTAGAGGAAAATCACACTTACCCCAAAGTTAGTGGCAGCAAATCGATCAGAAGCAGAGACACTGGTGGTGGCTGTGGTGTGAGCATAAAAAGCATTGATGTTGGCTAGCAAAGTGCTCATAACAGCTGGAACACCAGGGCACATGTATTTGGAAGACAGGCAAGAGAAGTGCCTGAAAGACAAACCAAGGATGCGGCTGCTATCCAGAGGTGCCAGGTATCTCTTAGCAGCAAAACCAAAGGGCTTAAGTGCCCTAGGCCTGTGAAACACAGCTTTCTGTTGGAGCTGTCCCATTTTGTTCTTGAAAATTCTCCCCTGCAGGTGTTTGGATCAAAACCTGCTTATTCTCTCAGTAGGACTTGCTAGAGGATGGTTTTTGAGCAGGCTGCCACAGACTGCAGACGCACACTGGGCTCCATGTCTCAGCCTGTATTCCCCAGAGCAGCAGGTCTGCCTAAGGCTGCCTTTCAGTCACTGAGCACCCAAGAGAAATCCATTCACAAGCACAGCAGGGGCCAGGATGTGTGTCTCTTTCTCATCTCAGATCAGGCACCAGCATTCAAAGGTCAAACCCTAACAAAGGTTCCCTTTGGGCAAACTGTGTCTGCCTCCTGCAGGCAGCCAATGCCCTTGGTGGAAGCGCTGATTAGGAGGAGCTTGGCTGCACTGTAGAAACTCATTAGTATAACAACCAAAATGGATTTAAAATGATAAAAAGCCTTTACAAAGAGCTTTATCTTTCTCCTGGGCACAGCTAAAAAGGTGTCATTCAGAAGCAGGGCTTCAATACTGAAATCAAATTATTTAGTGTGTCAAAACCCATTTCTCAAAAGGGAGGCAGGCAGACTTCTTTGCCTTGCTGGTCTCCCTGAAATTCCAACAATGTGGGCTGTGTGTGGACATAATGAATCCCTACATGTTGAAAACCCTCCAGAAACCTCAACTGTCTCTATTTCATCTTCTTGGAGAAGATGAGAATGATGAACTGGAATTTCAAAGCTGCCTTCTTGTTTGCTTCTAAATGTGAACAGCTACACTCACTCCATAAAAGTATAGAGAGCTCTGTAAATGAGCTGGATAGAGAGGTCTTGCTCAGGCTAGGGAACATTGGCCAATACATATGGAGGAGCAGGACATCTCTCCTGAACTGTCCGAGAGATTTCTTTAGCCTTGGAAGGGTTAGTAGATGCCTGCTTCCCTCTCTGGACTTCTGTTCTCAGCAGACGCTGCCTACTGATCTGTCCAGGTGACAGCATTATGGCCTTGCCATAGTGAGCAGCTGACAAGGCCTGCCATACCCCTGCAGACTCGATCAGTGAGATACAGCCTCCCCATCCTGATACCTTCACACTTTAAATGCTGCCTTGTGCCCTAGTTTGGATAGCATTGTCCTTTGGACTCGGCCATTGGGGATTTGGGATCCTGAAGAGAGGATACCGAACAGTTTGGCCTAAAGGGAGCAGCTGGCGATCACAGGAAAAAGAAATCTGCATTTCCACATCTACAGTGTCCCACTGTGACTGGGCAGGCTATGCACTCTTCTGCCAGGGGTTTCCAAACCAAGATCAGCTCCTGGTAGGAGCCTAAGGCAGACTGAAATAGTCAACTGCTCTTGCTAAAGAGAAGCCTTGGGAAAAACCTGCGGACAATCCGCTAAGCCACTGACTGAAGATAGGATGCTACTTGCGTCATTGCTTGATAGATGTTTTCAACTCCGTAGCGCATTGCAAATTCATCAACAATCTCTTGTGCAGCGTCATCAAAGTAGACCTTCCAGGCATCCTCTCCTCTGACTGCTGGGATCTGAACAGCTCCACCTGCTTTTACCTCAGTCAAGTACTGGAAGAGGCTCTGAAAGAAACACATTTTTCGTTTCAACCGGAAATTTCAATTTCTGGCTACTATCAGAGAAAATAGAATTACATTATGCTTAAATTTTCATTAATCCCTTCTTTTGTTATTGGGCTAGAAGTGTGATTGGCGCCCTCAATCTTTATCCTGGGCACTTGGGGGAATAGCACCACCATTCCAGGCAAGGGGCAGCCAAGAATGGCTGCAAGGGGCTCCTCTCTTCTGCTCACCCTGGCTTTGCTGGAGTGCTGTGAGGAGATAGGAAGCAAAGGCTTTGGCCCCTTGGCCTTGCAGTAAGGCTCAGCCATGCCACCTTTGGCCGTTCTCTACCCCAGCAGTTCTTCATACTTAGCTGGGATGCTGTTTTCTCCCCCCCACCTTCCCTATAACCTATAACCCACAGAAGAGCAACCCGACTTATTTCCACCAGCTGCCTCTTCTCAGACCCAGGAAAACCCTAATGGCACATGACTGCAAGGGCTCTCCATGGAGATGTGCTGAAAGGAAAGCCATTCCTACCACGTACCTCATGTAAGCAGGTGTACTGCATGTGATATGGTGCAACCTTCTCTTCTCCTTTGATTTCAACATTGAGTTTCAGCCGAATGGCCCCAGAAACAGCAGATTTATCAGTGCGCTTATCTAGCAAAGAAGAAG
Organism: Pituophis catenifer annectens; assembly: GCF_029215685.1. Classification (NCBI taxonomy): domain Eukaryota; kingdom Metazoa; phylum Chordata; class Lepidosauria; order Squamata; family Colubridae; genus Pituophis; species Pituophis catenifer. Next base: position 24,028,815 of record NW_027256894.1, read on the forward strand.
AAAAGGGACATATTGGCTATCGCAAAGACCAGGAAGGGAAGAAAGAAGAAGGGTGCCCTGAGGCAACCTCCAGGTTCTGGGGTCAGGGGAAAGCATGGCTCTCTAGGATTCCAAGAAAAATGTCTGCCCGTATGTTGTGGGTGCTGTGGGAAAAGGGCTGGACTCCTTTCAGAGACAGGAATCACCTACCCAGGTTGTACCAGACATCCATTTCCCCGCTCAGAGTTCTCACATCGATGATAGTTTGTCCCAAAAAGTCATCTGATTCTTTTTTGAAATGCTGCTTCACTCGTGACTTAATATCATCGTCTTCATCCCAAACTCTGACCTTTATTCGGTCTGTGGAATTGTGGCATTCGCTGCAAAGGAAAGGCAGGGAAAGCTCAGGGGCTGGCCAAGAAGCATCCCCTTCCCCTCCTCCCTGGGAGTCTGGACCCCACTTCTTTGCCTTTGTTAAGGAGCCTCCATGGATAGCCAGCACAATGGTAAACCCAGGGTGATGAAAACACCAACTAGGGCCAGGACAGACAGGTGCTGGGTTTCCAAACTCGCTGGATCAACAGTCCCCCAACTCCCTTTCTCCTGGGGCCAGGGAGGGCCCTGTGGAATCTTGGCCAAGAAGCCACATCACCTCAGGAAGGGCCTGAGGGGGGGATGGGGGGTCAAAGGCCCACCGTGACTGGGCGTGACAAGCAACTACTGCATTTGGAGGCTTCCTGAACACAGGAAGATTTGGGGGACATGTGGACAGAGAAAACCAGAGCCAGCCCACTGGGTTTGGAAAGCCTGTAACTGGAATCCTGAAGAGAGAGGCTGGGCTGGGCTGGGCTGGGCTGGGCTGGGCTGGGCTGGGTTGACAGAAAGCAGCAACCCCCCCTGCCCCACCCTCACCAGTCAGAAACTTTCCTTGCATTTTCTGACACAGATCTGGAGCAATAAATCCAGAGAAGCTAATTGGAGCAAAATGCAAGCATGTTTGGGTTTAACTCTTGATCTCTTAGGAAAAAGTATTTGCCTTTGCTTATTTGTGGAAAGTAATTTATGTCCTGTCTTACCAAAAACATTCAGAGAACAAATCTAGGTCACTGCATAAATAACTCCATTACTGTGGTTCTTTCCAGCCAGTTATCATTAATTAGACCCCTAATTAACCACATATCTTCTTTAGCTCCAAGCATGACTCTCAAGATGAGGAGGTGGAATTTTCTAGGCTTGAGAAGGAAAAGTGCAAGCAACCAATACCTCCCCCACACACCCCCACAAAGGAATCCCGGGGACCCTCTGCTGCCTGGACCCTCAAAGGTTTCTATGTTCAAATGCTGGCCTGGACAGCAGCCTTGAAAAGTTCTGGGAGAACAGAGTCCTTGATGACTGACTGCTGTTGTGTCCTTTGCCTCAGGAGCTCTTTGTACTACACCTGCCTCATGGATGCTATCCACGGGCCAAGCTCCTAAATGGATTTATCCCTCAGAGTGCTGGTGCTGCTCTCTTCGCCCAGGATTAGCAGCACTTTTGCACAATCAATTGTTCCTCACAATGAATAATTGAAGAAGAAAAGACTGCATTTCTGCCATGTCTGGCTGAATAATGTAATCTAGGGGGAGCTACAGCCAAATGGGGAGGAGTCTCTCACTCTGCTAAGCACACCAGGCAGCATCCTTACTGTTTTAATTCAAGACTTGAACAGGAACCAAATTTATTTACCAATTTTGGAGAAGACAGTTGTGTGTGGGGGGAGGGCTCAACTCACTTTCTGAAAGAAGCAACTTGCTCATTTGAGACTCCTCCCCTTCCCCCACCCCCCATGGCTCAAGATACCAAACAAAGAGCTGCTAAAATGAACCAGTCCAATTTTCTGTGAAACCCAGTTTGCCACATGTCTGGTGAGGTCCCTGCAATTCCAAGGGATGCTTGGGTCTCTCCAGCTTGCTGACCAGAACCATTAGGATATTCTGCTCCTTTCTTGTTTTGACCAGAGGGGTTTATTTATTTATTTATTTATTTTATTTTATTTTTAATTTAATTTATATGCCGCCCTTCTCCGGAGACTCAGGGTGGCTTACAATGTGCTAAGCAATAGCCTTCATCCTTTTGTATATTTATACAAAGTCAGCTTATTGCCCCCACAACTGGGTCCTCAATTTACCTACCTTAGAAAGGATGGAAGGCTGAGTCAACCTTGAGCCTGGCGAGATTCGAACCTGCAGTTGCAGGCAGCTGGTCTTAATAACAGGGTGCTTTAGACCACTGTACTACCAAGGCTCCTTGGTTTATTCTGGCTCCCAACCATTCAAAACCCAGGATGTGCCCATCGCCTCAGGTTCAGGCTCTGTTTGGAGACTGCACTGGAGGTAAGTGACTCCAGGTCTTTTTAGGAAAAGGAGCATTTCCTTCCCTCCAGCCCAGGGGTGAAATGCTCCCAGTTTGGACCAGATCGCCCGATCTGGTAGCGATGGCGGCGGGTGGCTCAGCTGGGATCGTCAGAGGCTTTTCAAAGCATTTTTTTCTGCAACCTCTTAAGGTTGTAGAAAAAATGCCTTTAAAAGTAAAAAAAAAAAAAAAAAGTTGGCCATGTCCACCCAGTCACATTACCCCACACACACACCAAGCCACGCCCACAGAACCAGTAGTAACAAATTTTAGATTTCACCCCTGCTCCAGCCTTGAAAATTTCAGTTTTTAAACCTTTTCACCGCCTTGCCTGAGCAACCCGTCTGCAGAAGGCAGGCTGCTTTGTATTCATGGCATTAAATTTCAATATACCATACATTGGACTGAGTTGGATTTAATTTTGCTGCATGCAAAGGTGTGTTATCCTGAAATCTCAACCTTCTCACCCATCTCCTCCTTCAAACAAGGAACTCTTCTGCTCAATCTGCCCTGCATTTCCTCAAGACCTTCTCTGCCTCTCTTTCCTGCCCACCATCATCTACTCTGCCAATCCTGGATTAGAAACAGATATGGCCCTTCGGAAAGGAAGGAATACCAGTTAACACGATATTTTACCAATTCATAGGGTATGGATGGAAGTAACACCAGTTCATAGACCCTGCAGCTGTTTACATTTAGTGATCCATTTCATTTAACACATTTTATGGTTACAACTCTGCCAGCAGCCTCTTATGTATCTCCCATGTATCACTAAGCTGATTATGACTGAGGGGAGCGGCAGTCCAAGTGAAGGCGCAAGACAGCACAAAGGCACAGCGAAGCATTTGCAGACCAGGTGTAATTCAATTGCAGTAAGATCTCCCTTTTGAATGGGGCTTGGGCCATCCCCACTCGCCCAACCAGGCCAATGGAACCGGGTGCGAGGGCATGGAGCTTGTGGCTTTGAGGGGGTCCTTCCCTCAGGTCATGAGATCTGCAGTCCTCAGGAACTTGCAAAGGAGCGCAGGGACACATGATACCTTTCAGATCCATTGTAGCTGGCACTACTCCGGTTCCTCACTGGATTCCAGGATTCCTTTGGGCTGCCCATTTCTGCCATTTGCCTTGTTCTTCTCCATTTTTTTGCCCTGACCTACCAAAGGCTACCATGGAAAGCCTGGACTACTGAAGGCTGTGCCACATCTACCCAAAGATAATTTCCATCCAGAACCCTAGAAAGCTGTGAGACAACAGCAAGATGCATGTGGCGGTTTTCTGCTGATAGAAAATGGTCACCAGAGATGAAAGCAAATGGCAGGCTGGCAGTGGACACTGTAGGTCTAGCAGAAGAGGTGAGCCCTACAGCCCACTGGCGTTGAGGCAGATACTGTAGAGCTGCTACCTGGAAGTAAGCTGTTGCTGCAATCCCTCAGTGCAGAACATGAGGGGACACCCACACACCCCAGGAGCTTCTTATTGGGAATTCTGGAAATGTCAAAGACCTTTAAAAAAACATGGGAAACAAAAGAGAGTCTGACCAGCCTGGCAGTTTGGATGGTCCTATGCTGTGGGAATGAAGAATATTTCCTTTCCACTTCAATACCCCTCCCCCCACAACTGGTTTATTTCTGGAGGTCCCTGTACCCAGTATCAACTTTTCACTATAGTTAGAGGAAGTGAAGAAGTGAGTTCTGGAGGGCCGTCAATTGTCCTCAAGCTACAGTGAGAAGCAGTCCAAACTGCCCACAAAGAGCTTCCTCTTTTCTTGTCACTGAGACACTGGAATCTCATTAACCCCATCATTTGCAAACATGTGGACAACTCAGATTCCTTCCCAAAGATGCTTCCATTTAAATTCCTTTAAGATGTTAGGGTCTCCAGAGCATCAACATCCAAGGCATCAACACTACGTTGAATAGGTCTGAAGTAACAATTCCCAGGGTTTAAAAAGAGGTCCGCCCCACCATGAATGAAAAGGAGACCAATCAATAAACCGAGCACACCAAGGAAGATTCTGAACCCATTTTCTTTCACTTTCCTTAGCTGGACGTGGAATAGAAAAGAATCAACATTTTCACTAGGATGCTTTTCTTGCTGGTAACATTTGCCTTTTCCACCAAACCAGAACTCCCCGACTGCATGAGCTGTCAGCCAATTGAACGCCTGCCATGTGAAGTGATAACTTTTCCCTTGAGAGCTTCAAACATACGGCAGACGCTCATCTGTTAGAGATGCTCTTATGGCTCCCACACCAAGTACAGGGTAAACTGGATTGCCTCTAAGTTCCATCCCAACTCAACGATTTCATGGGTTGCCTATCCAAACACATATGCCATTAGATTAAAAAAAGGATGAAATAGGGATGAGAGTCGGATCAAAGGTTAAAAAGCTAGATGACAGAATATTTTTCTCAATACAATAGCCACATTTTCTTTCAAAGCAAACATGGGATTATTCGAAGACCAACCAGGATCAAAGATACAATTTGCATAATGTAAAATAAATCCATACTTGTAATCGGAAAGCTGTAGATTCTAAATCCTTGGCCATTTATTTTAATCTCTCATAGATCATGAATACACTGAGAGATGTTACAGTTAAATGTACAATAGTAGCAGAAATAATTATTTTAGAACCAGCGTCTTTTCTCCCACAGCAATCAAAACTGGTAGAAGAGCCCCTGTCATGTTTTAGTATGTCTCAAAAGGAATCCTTGCTGATTTACAGAGAATCTTGCTTTAAACCCTGAAAGTTGAAGCCATCGATTTTCCTGCAGTCAACAGACTGCCCGAAGGAACAAAAATGCCTGCAGAAGATCTGTTTCATCATTTCTGTGCTCTTCTGCCAGCCTGGCAACAATCTTAGCCCAGGAGGAGAAGGAATCCCTGCCCCACCACACTGTGGTGACAAAGCACAGTCTAAGCAACGGGTGGCACAAATCATCTCTCACAACTGCCAGGGCTCAGGCAAGCCACAGGGACACCACATTCTTCAGCTGATTTGGAAGGGAAAAAGCCTCTCAGGAAAGAGATTGGCTGGAAATGTTCACCTTTGCTTAATTTGCACAACTCCCTTTTGAACCAATTCAGGGAATGCCCAATCAGAATCCCCCAAAAGTTCGGATTCATACCTGCAACCTCAATTCCTTTCAATAATGGGCAACCTTCAAGGTGATTCTCAAGTGTCGAGAGGCCACATGGAAGACCACCAGTAAGCCATAAAACCTTTCCCCCCCTCCCCCTGGTTTCCAGAAAAAAAATGAAACAAAAGCTTCTTCTCTTCTCTCTCCCTCTTTCTCTGAGAGAGAGAGAGAGAGAGAGAGAGAGAGAGAAAGAAAGAAAGAAAGAAAAAAAGAAAGAAAAAAAGAAAGAAAGAAAGAAAGAAAGAAAGAGGAAGGAAGGAAGGAAGGAAGGAAGGAAGGAAGGAAGGAAGGAAGGAAGGAAGGAAGGAAGGAAGGAAGGAGTTAGTGGACTGTTTTTAGAAATCCTTTTTAACAGAAACAGTGGATGCCCAGGACAGCCACTGATGGAAGGCAAGCATCACTAGGGAGGCAGGGAGGAAAAAAGGAGGAACCAAGCTCTAGATGATGTGTGTACACAACATTGTTCAAAGCAAATTCAGAGAGCTGGGACTTTCTTTCCTGAGCACTACAGGACACGTCTCAGCCATGCAGAAAGAAAGGAAGGCTTTCTATCGCTCTGGGTTTGTGCTGCAGGCAGACAGGAACACCCAGGATGGTCTTTTGAGTGCAGCACTGATTCCTCTCCAGATTCTTCAGCAACATTTCAGGGGGAAAACTATCCTGTCACCCTGTCTCTGACTCCACAGTGAATAGGTCCAAGTTCTTTTGCATTTCCTGAGGGACTATAATGAGGTTTCAAGTTCCTTCCACAGAAATCGTCACCGGTATATTTTATAATTAAAGAGCAACAATTTGGTCACCCCCCAACCCCATGCTCAAAGTTTTAGCTGAATTATTTGGCTGCTTTTAATCTTTGTTTATGAATGGGTGCATGTGTGTTAATTAAATCAACCAAATGCTGTCACTTTGTTTTTAAAGGCTGAAAACATTCTGCTACAGGGCTGGCATGGTGCACTGCCAATTTCTGCTGTAACACACAGAAAGGGTTTTTTTTCTCCAAAAAAAGAAGCTGTTTATGTGAAGTGGAGATGCAGCATATGTTCCCTCAAAGCTCGGTTTCTCAACTCTCCTGCTTTCCCCAATTTCATGACTGGGGACGGGGAGAGGGCAAGCTAACAAAATTAGCTCAGAATGAATGTATTGGTGGAAAGAGCAATTAATGGACTTCAAAACCACTGTTTGTGTTATTTGAGATAATTAATAATTATTTGTCTATTTTAGAGTGAACAGCCAATGGGGTGGAAACTGTTATTGGTGCCAGATGGGAGCTCGGGGACAGCCAGCCAGCCAAAACTCACCCAGAGTCAGTAAAATACCACCACCAGCTAAGACAGGGGCAGCATTTCAGGGGATCTAACCCTTGCTCTGAAGCACCTGAAATGGGGGTCGTACTGGGACAAAACCTCCATCTGCTTCCTAAGGCTTGTCAGATCATGGAGAAATAAGGCTGCAGAGGGTCCCCTCTAGGAGCAGCAGGGAGACACCCCACTATGCTCTCTCTCAAACTGAAACCAAGATGGCCCGCAGTTTCACAAACCCTTTCTATAGAAACATTCCATGGTCTATTCAGAAAAATCTAAAGTAGAAACAATCTATACACAACCATCCTGGATAACCATCATACTATTGTGAGAGTTCCCTTCTCCTTAAATTAAACTAAAATTGTAGAGTTGCTCAGTGGCTGGTAGAGCTATCAATGTTGCAGATGACGCTATGGTTATATGTATCACAATTGCATTGTATGTCTAATAAAGAAGAAAAATGAACTGTGTTTCTAATCTACCAAAAGTTGACCATTTTCTTGGCCAGAAAATGAAAAGATGGAAGAGGCAGAAGAATTTACCTTCCCATCCTCCAAAATTAGAATGTGCACAGCTCCTTGATTATTCCATAATGCAAATGCATGAACTTTGAAGAATAAGAAACAATATTTTGGCTGTAACTCAGCTGAACGAGAAAGTCCAAGTCTTTTTGTACAGCCCAAGTGATAAACATGCAATTATGATAGCAAACAAGAATGCAGAAAACCTTTAGTTTTAGTACTTACAAATAAAACTTTTCATCCCATCTTGGATTCAAGTTTCCGAAGATAGTCCTTGTTCTCCGTTTTGTTTTGCCAATTTGCACAGTAACATATGGATCACTGGAGCCAGTTTTGTCCTTTGCTTGCAAGCCTTGGGCACAAAGCACTGTGAGAACAAGACAGAGAAATAGCTCAATCCAACTGGCACATCAGGATTGGCCCCAACCTATGATGCTCCTGCATGCAATGGGAGGAGCGCAAGCTTTGCGTCCCAAAGGGCCGAGACCAGGGGTGCTATTCAGCAGGTTCTAACAGGTTCTAAAGAACCAGTAGCGGAAATTTTGAGCAGTTCGGAGAACCAGCAAATACCACCTCTGGCTGGCCCCAGAGTGGGGTGGGAATGGAGATTTTGCAATATCCTTCCCCTGCCACGCCCACCAAGCCACACCCACAGAACCAGTAGTAAAAAAAATTGAATTCCACTACTGTCCCAGACTCTCTGCCTGGTCAATCTCACTAGGGAAAAGTCAAGCAATAGACAGAGACCATCTGATGGAGACCCCGGAGCAGCTGCCTGGTCAAAGAGACCAGCTGAAAGTCAGTGAGAGAAGACACAGGTCAGAACAAGAGAAGAGGTCAAATACAGAGCTTGGTTTCAGCCCCACAGCTACACCTCTGTCTTGCCCACCTAGAAGACAAACTGCAGAGACAGAAAGATGTTCTGGAGATAGGAGAGAGGAGGAAGGAAGCCCCCCCTCCCAAGCCACTGTGGTAAATCACTTGGTAGCTGCAGCAAAGGAGGAGGCTCTGAATCCCATAAAATTTGAGAACTGCAGATTGCTTGGTCTCCTTCTTCCTTTTCCTTTTTTGTGTCTTTTGACCCCTGAGCCCAAGGAGGGCAGAGCTCCCTTCTTCTTACTGAGGGAAAGCAAGGAGATTCGATTGGGATCTCCACTAATTGCTGGGAAGATCCTAATGGAACCAGAGGAGACCAAAGGTTGGGTTCCAAAGAAGGGAGCGGCTCTTTTGACTTGGAGAGGCTTATTTATTGTGGTCTCAGGTCTAGATCTGCATCAACTGGATTTTTATGAACATGAACATTTTGGCTTGGTTTTCTTTTTACCCTCGGTGGAAACTGCCCGTGCAGGAAGAAATATATCCTATATGCATCAAGCATATGATAGAAATAAATATGGGCCTGGCTATAAAAACAATTTAGAAAACTCAGAGAAGCAGATAAATTTTAGACTCAAAATGGACAATATAGTTTAAAACCAGCAAAGCAGATGCTGAAGCTGGGGAATCTCAGGTACAAGAAAAGGAATTGTGCTTCTCCTCCCACATCCCACCAGTCCAGCTCCCTCCAGCTGGGGAGGATTATTACCAACAGAAAGCCTTTAATTGGAAATCCCTCCCTTGCTCCTAAGGAAGGTGGGATAAGTCAAAGCTACAGGATGTTTTCTGCCTCTCATATCCCAGTAAATCTTTCAAATATCTCACTCTCAGGAGGAAATGGCATGTTTTGCACTGGAGCAAGGCACAAATTCCAGATCCCATTTCTCCCATTTGCAAGCCCCACTGAAAACACTCCCATTGCAGATATCAGAATTTATGCTAGCTAGTGTGTGCTTATGCTGCTATAAATATAAATACTTGTCAGCTGCTTCTTCCATCACAATTCATAACAAAGCAAATTGCTCAGCCAGCAGCAAGCTGAGGCCACTGAAAGCTAGAGCTGCATCCCAGCCACACCTGTCTCTCCCTTCCTCTCAATTTCTAATATTAATTTTGCCTGTATTATTTACAGCATCCAGACAGCTGCAGGGTAGCCGCATTTTGAATAGTCCCTGGTAGGACAGTGAGCTGATCAGATGCCTGCTTAGAGAAGTGTTGGCTCACCATGTCCCACTGCCCCAAGCTCCGCTTGAACTTGGAAGATCAGGATTGTTTTAAACTGTTCAACAAACAGTCATCCTGGAGCAGGAAGAGAGCCTGGTGAACAGCAGCTGAAAGAGACTCTCCAGCCAAGGAGATGAGACCAGGCCAGGCAGGTTTTTCATTTTTTATTTTGCTGGCTCAAGGTCTGCTCTTTCCCGTTATGTCCTGGAGAAAAAGTGCCACTTCCTATCAAGATCATAATTTCATCCAAGCAGATGAGCCAAGACCCTGCAGCCTAAACAGCCTGTGATGGAATGGAATGTTGCAATGACCTTGGCAGAGGGGGCACCAAATGGCCAGATAAGAGGGAGAGCAGCCCGCAGCTGCACAGTGGGCCAAGCAAGAGGTTCTCAAGGGATTCTCTCTTACGTTCTCAGGCTGTAAAGGTGACGACAAGAGAATGGTACTTCCAGACTTGCAAAATTCTGTCAATTTGTCAATTCTGTTTGTAAATTTAGATTTACAACAAAGTAGAATTTACTTATCTGGCTGTGTTTCCTGTATGGTAAGGCCGACAGCTAATTTCTCATTTCAGGGTCTGTTCCTTCTTATCAAGTCCTGGAGCTTGGCCAGAATAAGGGGCAGTTCATCTCTAGGACTCATTTCCTCCTCTGCCTACAAAATTCTTGAGCCCCCGCCTCCCCCCGCCAGATGAAAGGCTCCATGACAGTTAGCTGACTCTCTGGTTTGTGCAGAACATCTTTTCTCTGCTGGGTGCTTTGGTGTTACTACTGAAAAGTTATCCCTGGTTGGGCAGCCATTGCTTTGGAATGGGCCTCTGAGATAGATCCCTTCCAATGCTAGGATTCCATGGACAAAAAGAAGCAAAATCTTCTGTAAATTCAAGAAAGAGACAGCTTTCCCTCCTCCCAGTTTTGGCTGTGAGACCCTCCTGGGGCTTGCCCATCTTCCTGCCAGATTCATCCATCCCTCAACCAAAATTCATTACACTCTACTCGAGCCTCTGCCTATAATTGTCGTTACTATGGCATCATAATAGAGTATGTCCATTTCCACAGTATTCTTTATTGTAAAGCTCTGGATACATTCCTGCTGTAGATTCTTATATGCTTAATTAAGGACTGGATTTGCATAGTTTCACAACTGAGCAATAAAACAGATTTGCATAAATAAATAAATCAACTAGCTATTAACTATCTGTCAATTAATATGGTTATGCAGAATGATAATTATGCAGACTCAAGCCCTCCAAGACAGAGTGGCTGTGGTTTCTGGCGTCCCGGTATAGCCAGCTGGTTCCATCGCTGACTATTGGGGGTGAGATCTTGGCCCCCTCAGAGAGGGCTTGCAACTTGGGTGTCCTCCTGGATGCACAGCTGTCTCTAGAAGATCATGTAACAGCTGTGGCCAGGGCGGCTTTTTATCAGGTTCGCCTGATTCACCAATTGCGTCCTTTCTGGATCGGGACTCCTTGCGCACGGTCACTCATGCCCTCGTCATTTCCTGTCTGGACTACTGTAATGCTCTCTACATGGGGCTTCCCTTGAAGAGCACTCGGAGGCTTCAACTGGTCCAGAATGCGGCCACGTGGGTGATTATGGGAGCAACACGGCGCACCCATGTAACACCTCTCCTGCGCGAGCTGCACTGGCTCCCGGTGATCTTCCGGGTGCGATTCAAGGTGTTAGTTACCATCTTTAAAGCGCTCCATGGCTTAGGACCTGGGTACTTACGAGATCGCCTTCTGCTACCGATAGCCTCCCACCGACCAATATGCTCCCACAGAGAGGGACTCCTCAGGGTGCCATCGGTCAAATAATGTCGACTAGCGACCCCCAGGGGGAGAGCCTTCTCTGTGGGGGCATCTGCCTTCTGGAATTAATTGCCCCCGGAGATACGGATGATCCCTGACCTATGCACCTTTCGCTGTGCCCTCAAGACGTTATTGTTCCAACAAGCTGGGCTGGCCTAAACATGAATTTTAATGGTTGTCTTAGTTTTTTAATAATATTGGGGCCAAATTATTTAATATATTTTAAATTGTTTTTAAATTTTATGTATATGTGTGTTTTATTGCTGGCTGTGCACCGCTCTGAGTCCCTCGGGAGAAGGGCGGTATAAAAATTGAAATAATAAATAATAAAAAATAAATAATAACCATATTGTCAATATGGTTACATAACTTACATTCAGTTTCAGACAATGGAGCATTTCTTCCCATAAAGTAAAATTACAGATAATAACATATACTGAAAAGTGGAATATACAGGAAATGCCATAATGAAAACAGAAGATAATTTGATTTAGCCCAACTTTTCCTGCCAGAGGTGATAGTAAACTTGAATTATGGGATGTCAGAATAGGGCACCGACAGCAAGGGGAGATTCAGCCAAAGCCCCTGGAGTATTTCCATTCTCCCCTGTGAGCCTGGGGCTGCATAAACAAATCTCTAGGCAGCCAATTGATTTATCTGCTAGAAAGGGATGAAAGTTGTTATTTCACCATGAATGCAGCACACATGAGCTGGAAAGGACCAAAGAGGATATCTGACCCATCCCCTGGGCCAGGGGAGGAATCCATTAACCTCTGCCCAATGGGGGGTTGGGAGAAGGGATTCCAGAGAAGGGAATCTCCCTCCGCTCTGGGCAGACTGATCCACTACTCAACCCCATCGGAGGACTCTTCCTAGGCTCAGCCCAAGACACACAAGATAAGCTCAGCTGGAGCCAACTCAACCTCCTCATGAAATCCAGCAGAACAGCTTTTTCTTTCTCATAATGCCACCCTGTTTTGTTTTCATTCACAAGCCACAAGGTGGTTTGCTGGACAAAAAAGACACAAAAGGAGATAAAAAGCTGGGAAACTATCACACCTGTGATCGTTATTTTTGCTGACCACTTGGAGGTGCCATCCAAGACACTCTGTTTGGCCACCTTTGTGTGCTTTGAGAATTCTTCCTTTGAAACCTGGAATACCTCCCGGATCAGGTGAAAGACCTCTGGTCTGTTTTTCTCCCGAATTGTCATTTGCTCCTTCATGGCTGTAATGATGCTCTGGGTCTTATCTTCAGCCCCGTGCTTTGAGCTCTTCTCTGCTGCCCCTGAGGGAATACCATAATAATCATATTACATCCAATAATTCATTGATCTGGTCATTAGGAAGGGTTCCTGAAACCTCAGAAGCTGGTCCTCTGACCCATCCCCTCCTTGGATTTTAGCAGGCTGGTTCCTTGGATACCAAATACAGCAAATATCCCTAGGAAATGCCATTACTGCATGCTGCTGCCAAAGCGCCCCAACAAAAACCACCCCTGAATGCCCACAGAAGCAGCCCCCCCCCCGAGAGAAAGAGGGGGCACCCAAGACTCACTCTGAAGGCAGTCGGCATTGAGGAGGTCTTGGCACTTCTCGTGGCATTTCACTCCACACTCACTGCATCTCATTCCCTGCCGGGCAATGCCCCAGAGCAGCCCTTCGCACTCGTAGCAATAGGTGGGGGCTGTGGCTGTCCACACTTCAAAGTAGTGTGGAGTGGTCAAGGACATGGGGTAGATGAGCGCCTGCAGAGTCTTTTTGAAAACATGCAGTTTCTGTGGGAAGAACACAACCATCAGGGGATGCGAGAGGATGTGCCTCCCTTTCCATAGGAGAGAAAACAGCCACTGGGTGCAGAGGCAACCATTCTCAATTGTTATTATTGATTTAATTAATTTGCCCTGCCCTTGCCCATTCTTTTGAGTGTGACTTCAGCCAGTTGTACATACATGTGCGTGCAACCACTCCCACCCACCCACACAATGTGTTACAATTCTTTCTTCTTTATTGGCCAAGTGTAATTGGACACACAAGGACTTTCTACCTGCCCTTCCTTTTTAGGACGGCTTGGGGGGGGATTTTCTTCAGTTCAAGGCCAGCTTCTTTTCACCACTAAGGCAGGTCCCCCACCCAAAGCACAGCACTGGTGGAGGCCCCAGAAAGAGGCTCCTTTCTTGCTCTTACCATCTCGTTATTCAGGGATGTCCGGACAAGTATAGCCAGTGAGACCCCTGGCTTTCGGGCAGTCAGTGTCTGTTAAAGGCAAAAGACACAGGCAGGAAAAAGTGGCAGGAAAAGAAGGAAACAGCAGCTGGCTGCTCTCAAAATCCTGTCCAAAGTTTGTTATGGTCCCTGAGCTCTGGGTCACGCAGAAGGTCCCGCCATTGGGCAAGAGTCCTCATAAAGGCTGCCTCCCGCCCCTCTCTTTGCCACCTCAAAATCCAAGGGCAAGTCTAAAAAATTTTGAAGCCAAAGTGCAGTGGAAACCCAGTCGCTCCTATGAACTCAGGCAGAAGTGGTTGTTTTAGCCAACTTGAGCCTGGCAGGCTACACACCCAGATGCAACACTTAGCCCAGGTCCAGCTAGCCAAAGGCCTGCTATCCTGTCCTCTCTGGCCTTTGCCTGGAATGGCATCTCCCTGGAGGACTGGTGCCCTGCTCAGCTGCTCCTCCCCTGAAGAAGCTTTCCAGCAACCAGGGTAATGGTTGAAAAGTACCAAAGAGACACTTCCAAATTTCCTGCCTCCATGAAACATAATCACTAATATAGAAACAAAACTGTAAAGCAGCAGGAAGCCCATCATTTTTGAGAAACATTGACATTAAATCCTTTAAACATTATTTTAGTACCTTTCACAGATATTAAGTCACTTCACATCTTTATAAAATCTGTGATGTATAATTTGAATACTGGAACTCACAAGTATGATGAATACTGGAGTATGTTTAGTACAAAAGATTGAAAATATATTTTATTTGGACAATAGATATAAACATATTAAATCAATTTCATTTAAAATGTTCAGGTTTTATTACAAATGGATAACAAGCTGCTGACAAAACATATCAGGTAGCATTTGTTTTACTTTTATTATTGACAGAAGGAGAAACTAGAAAAGTTAATACCAAAAACAAATAATCAGTGTTGTGTGGGCCTTTTTGTCCACATTATTGATTCAGAAAGGATCAATTTGCAGGAAACACTTTGGGAAACATGTGAGAGAGGGAGAGGCAAGACCAAGAATGCTCTTGACTTTGTCTGACGGCAGCTCTCTCGGAGGCTAGTCCCTAACACCCATTTCTGTTTCACATCTTCAAGAACAGCCATATTACCCATGACACTGACAACAGGAGTATTCACACCTCTCCTTTTCAAATTACAATGCAGGGTCAAACTATGAGAATAACAATCAATTTGACTGACGGCATTCATGAATCTCAACACCCTGGAAGCTCTCCATCGTAAAACAATTCCTTGTCAGTGGCCAAATGGATAGCAGGTTCGCTATCTCTGTAAACTTATTTTAAACCTGGGATGACCAGTCTCTAAATTCTTCAGCATTAACTGCAGAAGACCAGTGACTCACTGTCAACTTGCCAGCTTTAATAAATTATTGTTGTGTTCTTAGCTGAGTTTTCTATCACACATGATTAACTCCACACATAATTATGAAGTGAAGTAAGAACAAATCACTGGCATGTTGTTATTTGATTTACTTCATTACTGCAGCAATCTGGTTAATAAATTAATCTCACAAGCTTTTCTTTACAAATTCTTGGCAATTTAGCTGGTTTGTGGTGCTAACTCATAATGAATTCCCCTTGCTAATGATTAATTATGAATATTTCTGTTTGCTTGTCACCTTCCATTTTTCAGCCAAGGACCAGAGCCAAGACAGCAGAAAACAAAGGTGGGAAAACGACTCCAAAATATGACTGAAAACTACAACAGAGGCTAGGAGGGGTTAGGTGATGTGTACATCAGTGCACACTGGAAAGAAAATGAAGGAAAAATGTTCCCTCAGGAAGACAAATATGATATGGCAGGCAGTGCTGAAACTCAGTGGGATAATGACTGTGACTGGCACAGCTCACTGAAAGTCTCCAGTTTGTTCAAAAGGAACAGCAGAAAAACAAAGAGATTGCACCCCATATAAAGAAAATATACACTTGCACAGAATTACAGAATTCATGTTGAAAGTATTTGGGCAAGAATAAAAGGAGAGAAAAAAAGTGACATTATTGAGAGTTTATTGCTGATCATCTGCGCATCTTTCTGCCTCAGAAAATCTGATCAGATTTTCAATAGGGGCACTTCAAATTATCTTGACATCTGCTGGGAATTTTATTGTACGAAGAGTCAAGGATCCAACAAATCCTTATCTTCTCTCACTGGCAACTTAATTTATCAGAAGATGTATCAATCTCTTAACTCATTACAACAGCTATGTTCAAGTCTCTTTGCAAAAACTCTGCAAAAAGCCATAGAGGTTTACATGGGAGGCACCCCACCCTGATCAAGCAGGCATATAAATTAAATAAATAAACTGTTTCCAAAGCCAACCATTTATGGGCTTGGATTATGATTAATAATAATCACCTCTCTGACAAGGGAAATTGTGGCTCCCAATCCTCCTCCTTCACCTTGAATATTGCACCAAGTTGACACCACTTTGCTGCTGCTTATCTGGTCACTGCAAGGAGTTAACAGGAAAGTCATGGGTTTTCGTGATTAATGGTCTGCCAAGGCTAGTGGTGAAGGAGACCCCACTTTTGCCCAAGCACAGACAGGCTAAGAACTGAGGCTGGTCACCCTTGCCCATGGGGACTGAAATACAAAGACCATCACCCCAAGGGTGTCTCAGCACATTTTCCCCTGCCTTTCTACAAAGGGCTGTGCCCAGGAGGGATGGCAGAAGGTTGGCAGTCTGGGCCTTTTAGCATCCCCCTCCACACAAGCAGGAGGGCTTCCTGCCCCAGGGAGCTATGCAGGGCAGCTCTGAATTCCTCTAGCTGTAAGAGACTGTGGAGGGGAGGAAAGGCAAGCTGGCCACCAAGCACTGCCACCCCGGCTGCCTCTAAGGAAACTCGTTGTCCGCTCTGGCCTGGCCAGGTTTCACATCCTCCCCAAGTACCATTAGTGGGAAATGAGCAACTCGAGCTCTGGATTTCTACCGAGTCTTCAGTCTCCCAGGGGAAAGTCAGCTGATCTTCCAAGAACATCTTGCATAGGCACAAGTTGCTCAGAATTGAAAGCCATTTATCTTTTACTTTAATAATGAATAATAAATATTTATCCTCATAACACACCCATCTCCTTAGACCCAAACCTAGGCCATAAAATGGTTCCCTATCATGGCAAGGAGTAAATATAAATGGGGAAAGATGCCATTTTCTCTAGCAGCATTAACTTCATGGGAAGCTTGCAACCTTAAGCATAATGTTTGGAGTCCACCAGCAGCCCCCTCTGTTGAGGGGAATTCTGTTGTTCCCCCTTGCAAAATTAAAATTTCATAACCCTGTAGGCTGTCCCCCCTTCCCCCATGTTTGGAAAACCTTGAAAGGATCAGGCAGAAAATCCCCTGCAATTTCTGGGGAAACCCAGTCCAATAAGCTCATCAGTTTGTTCATCCAACATGGCTCCAGCAAGCAAGGCTGATACCAACAAGAAGCCAGTGTTTGTCAAATGTGTCTGGCTCCCTATTGGTCTCTGGTCACAATTCAAGGTGTTGGTTATTACCTTTAAAGCCCTACATGGCTCAGGGCCAGGTTATCTTCGAGACCACCTTCTACCGCATAGCTCCCAGGGACCGGTAAGATCCCACAGAGTTGGTCTCCTCTGGGTCCCGTCAGCTAAACAATGCCAGCTGGCGGGCCCGGGGGGGGGAGGGCGTTCTCTGTGGCTGCCCCAGCTCTCTAGAACCAATTACCTCCTGAGGTCCGGACCATCCCCACCCTTTTGGCCTTCCGAAAAGCGGTGAAGACCTGGCTTTTCTGGCAGGCCTGGGGCCGTTGATCTCGCTCTTACGATCTGATGAGATCCGGCCATGAATGGTGTGAATGGGTTTTAATGTCTTTAAGGTTTTTAATTTTTAAGTGTTTTTATAGTGATTTTTTGAGTGTATTGTGAGCTGCCCTGGGTCTTCGGAGAGGGGCGGCATATAAATTGAATAAATAAATAAATAAATAAATAAATAAATAAATAAATAAATAAATAAATATTTCTTTTTTGAAGTCCTGAGTCACAGATCTTATTCTTTTACCCTGATCATTGATCAGACCTCCTATCCCATTTAATATCATCTACAGCTCTGATGAGCAGCTCTCCAGTCATTGCTTCAAATGATCCTGCCCCAAAACAGATCCCTGCAGAGTCCCACGATCACTGCTGTGTCCGCTTTAGCTGCAGCTAACTCAGCGGGAGAGAAGCCCACCCTGATACAGTAGGCCAGGAGCTCTGAGATGCGCCTGCAACCAGCGGGCTGGGTGGGCTTAAGCTGTTTTTAGGGCTGGGACAAATCATTTTTAAGGCAGATTTTAACATCTTAAAATCAATTTGACATCTAAGCATTATTGCAGAAAATGTCTAATTTGCAATGAACAGCTGCCCTGGGGTAGAACCTTTTGAGAAATGCCATACATGAATACATTAAGCAATAAATCCACTTACCATTGCCTGGAAAATCCAGCATTGATGAGAAAGAATTAGGAAAAGCATTAATAGTCAGATGTTGTAAGGACAATGACATGCAATGATTAATATTTCTACAGCCATCAAGGCTGCAAAGATACCACAACTAAATCCTGTCTTATTTTTGTACCTTGAAAACATTCAAATGGGTAACTGAACTGATCCACAATGTATAAGGAATCTCTTAGATATCTCATACTTTTTCCCTGTGAGCACCACTTAAATTCATTGAACATAATGTTTTAGGCTAAAATAGTTTCTAACTGAAAAAGATGGATAATATTTTTTTAAAAAATTGGGAGATATTGATCAAGAAGGTAAAATCCAAATTTTTCAAAAAATGAAATAAATTACAGGTAGCCTGACATCCATTTTTTTAATGACAGATCAAAATTCACAATGACCTCCGAAAAGTCTCTTACAAGTTACATTTGCACTTATGACTGTTGCAAACCGTCACAAGCTGATTACAATTTGGGTGCTTGGCAGCGGCTTGAATTTACGCTCAGTTGCCGTGTTCTGTGGTCACATGATCACAATTTGCAATATTTTTGCTGGTTTCTGGCAAAAAAACACCATCAGGGAAGCTGGATCTGCTTCATGAATACAGCTTATAGACTTATGACAATTGTAAAATGGTCATACAATCAAGTCCTTTCATGTAGTGACTTACGACCATAATGATTTATGACAGACACTCCCGTCTCCGTGTGGCCCTTAGTCAAGGGCTACCTGTACTTCTGCAGTTACCTATCATAACCAACCGCAAAACCCAGAAGCCTATGCGTATCTTTAACTAAACATGTGAGAATAACGAATTTCATTCTTCTAGGAATGCCTCGTTTGTAATCTGCTAGTCCCGGCCTGGCTGGGATTGCAGCTCTTGCCACTGACTCTTCCCAAGGAATCAGTGGGACAGAGCTGAGGCTGAGACTTGCTGGCCCTGCTACTAGAAGCAGGCTCCCTCTTCCCAGAGCCCAGCTCCTCTCTCTGTTTGGGTTCCATGGTGAGCAGAGAATAACTGCACTTGGTTGAAGCAGGGCGGACTGGGCATTACGCACAGCATTACTGCATTAGTGTGATAGCATGCTGCCAGCAACTCACCACATCTCGAATGACAGGGAATGTGTTCTTTCGTCGCAGGTCTGGCATGCTATCGATCCCGTACAGAGCACTCCCAGGGCTGAAAAGGTGAGAAAGTGAGGTGGATGCATGGAACATACCAAGATGCATGGCTCGTATGGAAGAAAACCACATCAGTGTTAAAAGTCATAGACTCCTGCAGTCCCCTGAGACCTTTTGGGAAACCTTTTAAAAACTCCAGGACTTTTGGAATAAGAATACTTTGGCCTTTTGAGCTCAAAAGGCACACAATGAAAGTTCATACATTGCTATTGGTTTTATGCTTCTTCCAAAGTGGTTCTGCCAATGAGCTATTCAGCCTCTTCCATATTCATTTTCCCAGGAAAACTGTGTGATGCTTTCTCTTGCACCCAGTTAGAGGCTGAAGGAGAGACATTGCTGTAGATTTGACATTGTTCTGACAGTGTAATGGAAGATGATGATGATGATGATGATGACAGATAAATAAATAAGTAAGTAAATAAATAAATAAATAAATAAATAAATAAATAAATAAATAAATAAATAAAATAATAATAATAAATAACAAAACTTGGACCACAAAACATGTAAACTTTTGAATATGTACCACGCTTTACATCCACGAAGTGACATCGACAGGTTGTACCTGCCAAGAAAAATAGGGGGCAGAGGACTATTGCAAATCTATCAAACTGTAGAAGAAGAAAAACGAAGTTTGAATGATTATGTGAACCAAAGTACAGAAAAATTGGTGCAGGCTTTGAAAATGGAGAACATTATAAAAACAACAGAAACAAAAGGCAGAATATAAGGAAAAACAGCTGGATGACAGATTAAATAGATAGAAAACCAAAGCTTTGCATGGACAGCACTTGAAAAATATTGAAGGAAAATGTGATGATAACTTTATATGGACATGGCTTAAGATCGGAACCATCAAGAAAGAAACGGAAGGTTTAATACTCACTGCTCAAGAACAAGCACTACAAACTAATGCCGTGAAAGCGAAGATACAAAAATCCACTGACAATCCAAACTGCCGAATTTGCAACAACAAAGTCGAAACAGTTTCACATTTAATATGTGAATGCAGCAAAATCGCACAAACCGATTACAAAGCTAAACCCGACCGAGTTGCTAAATTTTTTTGTTTTTAATATTTTGGGCCGAAATTATTTAATTGTTTTTTAAATTGTTTTTAAATTTTATATGCAATGTTTTATCTTGGCTGTACACCACCCTGAGTCCCGCAGGAGAAAGGCGGTATAGAAATAAAATAATAATAATAATAATAATTAATCCACTGGTCATTATGTAAAAAATACGACTTACCTGTATCCAAAAAGTCATGGGAACATAAAGTGAAAAAAGTTATAGAAAATGAGAAGGTGAAGATCTTATGGGACTTTTGAATACAGATGGGTTGTCATTTGGAACACAACACACCAGATATCATGGTTGTCAAAAACCAAAACGTACAATTTATTGACATTGCGGTACCAGGAGATATTGATATCGCTGTACCAAGAAATGCCAGAGTCGAAGAAAAAGAACTGGGAAAAATCACGAAATATTGGGACCTGGCCATTGAAACTATGTGATTATGGATGAAACATGTAACAGTGATACCCATTGTCATCGGGGCACTTGGTACCATGTCCAAGAATTTTATAAGATACATCAACAAATTGCAGCTTCCTGCAATAACACCAGTGGAACCAGTGGTGGGTTGCCCCCGGTTCACACCGGTTCTATAGAACTGGTAGTAAAACTGGCAGGAGGCTCCACCCACCGACCCCGACATCATCAGAACGCATGTGCAGAAGAGCGTGTGCGGCCCCATTGCGAACTGGTAGTAAAGGTAAGTAGAACCCATCCCTGAGTGGAACTGCAAAAAACTGTGCTACTTGGAACATTGTATATCTTAAGAAGGTACCTGGTTGATACCTAGGACGCTGTCAGCAACCCGTATCAACCATTAACACCAGTCAATGGTATTTGTGATGCATTTTTGAATGTTCAGTTGATTTTCCTGTTTCAATTAATAAAGTATATAATAAAAATCATCATCATCTTCTTAAAATATATGTTCTTAAAATATATTCTTTAAAAATATCTTCTTAAAATGTATATATTTTAAGAAGATATTTGGTTGATACCTAGGACACTGTCAGCAACCCATATCAACCATTAGCACCAATCAATCATATTTGCAACACATTTTTAAATGTTCAGTTGACTGAGTTTCATGTTTAATGAATAAAAGAGATGATGATGATGATGATAATAATCCATGGCTGGGCCTGGACAGCTATCGGATGCAGTCCCTATGGTTATGAGATTGCTGATCTTCGGATCAGTAGTGGCTTAGCCACCATGAACCAACTCAGGCACCTACCATCACCAATGATGAGAAGAAATCAACAAAATTCCATACCGGATCAGTCATCGCCCAGGTCAACAAGGACTGTGTCAGATGCTATGCCTCCTGGACATCTGCTGAAAAATGGGCTACAGGGCTCAGTTGCTACTGCTGGGGAACCAGGGCATGCAACTGTAAAGCGACTGGGACAAAAGGGCAAAACTTGGACAACCAAAGAAAATCGAGAAATCATCAAATATTACTACCAGGCAGAACCAACAGCCAGCGGATTTCAAAAAAGAATGATGCAACTGTGGAAGTAAAAACACACAGACAGTGACATAACTGAACAAAGATTAATGGACAAACTGACCAACCACTGGAAGAAATCAATATACAGGATAAAGATCTTCCTGTGCAACAACTCGAAAGTGTAGAGGTAAGTGATCTAGTGAAAATGCTGGAAAAAAAATTGAAAACATAAAATAAAACACAGAAAGAAAAAGACTGCCTGCCATTCGCGAAGTACATAGCAAATGAGTGAAAGATTTACTAAATACCATGAACATTTTAACTTCCATCCCATTCAGCACACTACATAAAACAAGCCAACAAATGTACAGCACAACCGCTGTTATATCTACACAATTGGATTATAAAATGCCAAAAAAGAAACCCACTGGAACACCAAAGTGGAAAATTTGACTTGAAAATAAAATTTAAAAAAATATGAGATGTCAGCAATTCGAAAAACTTGAAAGAAGAAAAACTAAAGAATAAAAAGCTGAAAAATAGTTTAGACAAAAAAATACAACCTGGAGGAAAAAACAATAACAGAAATTATGGAAGAACTAAAACAATAATGTAATAGCAATAGCAAAGAAAATTGAAAGATACGCAGGATGAATAAAACAATATCGTGAAAATGTCCAGTTCAGAAGAAATCAACCCTTCTTGTACTGGTCACGATGAAAGTCGAGACCATACTAATGTTCACTCATGTAAAGAAAAAACTTTGAACTTTTGGAAACAACTGTGGGAAAACCAAGTGGAACATGATAAAACTGCCTCCTGGATCAAAGATACTCAAAAACAAGCAACACAAAACAAAATGGAGAATATTGTAATAACAACTGATATGGTTGCACAACAAGTGAAGAAGGTCAAGAACTGGAGCGCACGTGGCCTGGATGAAACACAAAATGCACAGGTACAGTATATGCGGTATACTGCTCAATAGTAGTAACTGTGAGAGGGATCTTGGAGTCCTAGTGGACAACCATTTAAATATGAGCCAGCAGTGTGCAGCAGCTGCCAAAAAATTCACAATGACCTCCGAAAAGTCTTAGAACTTAGAACTAAGGAGAAATTTCCTGACAATTAGAACAATTAATCAGTGGAACAACTTGCGTCCTATGATTGGTAGGATTGCAACTATTAAGATGAATATTTTACCTAGAATTTTGTACCTTTTTCAGACTATTCCAATAAAATTGGGTAAGGAATTTTTTGTAGATTTGAATAAAATGGTGTTGAAATATATTTGGCACGGAAAAAGGCAAGAATAAAATTTAAGCTATTATAAGATGCTAAAATGAGGGGTGGTTTTGGACTACCAAATTTCAAATTATATTATCAAGCAGCTAATTTAAGTGGATTAAAGAATGGATAACATTGAAAAACACTAGACTATTGAATTTGGAGGACATGATTTGTTGATGGGTTGGCATGCCTTTTTATGGTACAAAGGAACTAAAATACAGGGGTATTTTAGAAGACACCAGATACTGTACGTGAAGCTTTATTTTTGAACTGGGAGAGGATTAAAAAATATCATTATTTGAAGATTCCAGTCTGGGTATCAACAATTGAAGCCTTCTCATATCCAGTGATATTTAAAGGAGAACAAATTGTTAGATACAGTGAATTATTGGATGAAAAGGGTGATCTTAAGTTAAAACAAGATTTAGAAGATCAGGGATTTAAGATGGATTGGTTTTCATATATGTAAATATTTTCTAGATATCGAGAAGATCTCAAACAAGAGGGTATTTATAATGTTTTGACTATTTTAGATAAGATATTAATGGGTTCTGACGACCATGTAATCAAAAAGCTATATGGATATTTATTAGAGTTAAAATTGAAAGAAGAACAAGTTAAAGAATCAATGATAGTGTGGGGGAAAAATTTTGGCTATGGTATTGTTTTGGAGAAATGGCAAAAATTGTGGTCACATAACTATAAAATGACAACGTCTACAGCATATAAAGAGAATTTGTATAAGATGTTTTACAGGTGGCATTTACCCCCGACAAGGATAGCCAGAATGTTCAAGAATAAATCGGAGAAGTGTTGGAAGTGTCATCAGACTCCAGGATCTTATTACCATATGTGGTGGACATGCATAGAAGCAAGGAGATTTTGGACTAAGATACACACATGGTTGGAAAAAATGACAAAGAGACATATTGACTTTAAACCAGAGATATTTTTATTAGTATATATTAATATATTTTTATTAATGTCTCTTACCAGAGACATTTAATAAAGAATTGCAATATTTAATTGTGAATATTTTAACAGCGGCTAGAATTGTATTTGCAAAAAACTGGAAAGGAGAGAAGATAATTGCTGATGAAGAAATTATTAAAAAAATATTGGACTGTGATGAAATGAGTAGATTGACATTTGAAATAAGAGAACGGGAAGATAAACAATATTATTTGATATGGGAGCTATTTTATCAATGGGTAGATAATAAAGAATGGAGATGAAATATTACATATGAAATGATTTGGATAAAATGTGTAAACATTTGCTTTTAGTTAGATGTAAGAACATTTGTCACAACTGAAACTTTGAAAATGTTGAGAACACCAAATGATTTTAACCGATTGAATCACTGTCTGTAAGTATATGGAAAGATGATGTTTTTTATGCTGTGTTTGTTTAAAAATAAAAAACTTTTTTAAAAAAACTTGCCTCCTGAAGTTGTGAATGCTCCAACACTGGAATTTTTTATGAAGATGTTGGATAACCATTTGTCTGAAGTGGTGTAGGGTTTCCTGTCTAAGCAGGGGGCTGGACTAGAAGACCTCCAAGGTCCCTTCCAACTCTGTTATTCTGTTCTAATAGCAATAACACTTATTCTATTCTATTCTAACTTCATGGATACTGGTTAAAACACCTAACCAGCCTCCATCATCGCATGGCCAGTCAATTTGATGAAATGCTTCAAAATACAACAAGCGAAGAATGGTTAACAGCTGGCCGAACATACTTGATAATGAAAGATCCAGAAAAGGGCACGGAACCATGCAACTATCGCCCAATTACTTGTCTGCCAACAACATTCAAACTTTTTACAAGAGTACTGGTAAATTCAGTATTCAATCATCTGATGGAAAACAGTTTGTACCCAGTAGAACAAAAAGGAAATTACAAAAAATCAAGAGGAACAAAAGACCAGCTGCCATTGACAAAATGGTACTAAAAAATGCAAAACGAAGAACAAATTTAAATATGGCGTGGATAGATTACAAGAAGGCATTTGACACATTACCCCACAGCTGGATTAACTTTGGAATCAGCAAAATATTTGTACATTTTTGAAAGCAAATATGCAAAAATGGAAAACAGTTCTAACAGCAAATGGGGAGAACATTGGCGAAGTCAACATCAGACGAAGAATCTTCCAAGGGGACTCACTTTCGCCACTACTGTTCAACATTGCATTAATTCCACTGACAATAATCCTACAAAACAGAAAACTGGGCTACCAAATCTCAAGCCAACATGGCAAGATAAACCACCTACTATACATGGATGACTTAAAACTGTATGCAAAAAGCCCCACTGAACTTGAATCAATACTCCACACAGTTCAACTGTTCAGCAGCGACATCAGAATGAACTTTGGACTTGAAAAATGTGCTATACTATCCACGCAGCGAGGAAAAATGGAAAAAATAGAAAGAATAGAACTGGGAAATGGAAGCATTGTGAAAGCATTAGCAAAGGATGATGGTTACAAATACCTAGGCATATTGGAAGCAGATAACACCTTGAATGGAAAAGTCAAAGAGTCAATGCGAAAGGAATACATCAGGAAGGTCCGTAAAATATTAAAATCAAAAGTGAATTCTGGAAACATAATTAATGTTTTAATTATGCTAATTAAACTGCTAATCAGGCAACTCAGCTTGGATTGCCAGAGCCATGTAAAAGAAAAAAACGTTTTTCCTTTTAAATGGTTCTGACCAGCCAAGCTCTGACGATCCCAGCTGTTGCCTGCTAATCGGTAGCAAAAATCCCTCCCCCTCCCCCCCTCAGCTTGCTTACATTAGCTGCTGGTCGCAACACCTTGCATCCATTGCATCAGCAAGCAACTGAATCTCTCTGCCTGCAATCAAGCAGGCAGGGAGTTGTGGACTTCAACTCCCAGCAAAGCTGGCTGAGGAATTCTGGGAGTTGAAGTCTACAAGTTTTAAAGTTGCCAAGACTGGAGACACCCATTCTATTGGGTAAGTTTTTTTCCCCTTTGGGAGCTTTAAAAAAAATAGTTAATTGGGGTTTTTTTTAGTTGTTCTTTTTTTTAGACCTAGCCATTTAAAATTTAGGAAGTTTTAAATTTAGCTGCTTTTATATAAAAATAAAAATAAAATAAAATAATATTTGTGCAGCTTTCTGAGATTTTGTGTGTTTCTGTAGTGTTTCACTCTATCTACACAAACACACAAAATCTCACAAAGCTGTATGTGGAATTTTGTGTGGGTAAAGTGTGAAAGTTGGTTTTTTGGACTTTGTGTGGCTGTGTGAGTTTCCTGCTTGTTGCAGGGTCCATTTTGGGTCTAGCACAGCTGCTTTTATATTGTAGGTGAGCCAGTTGTGTTGTGTTGTGTTTTGAAGGTTAAAAAAGGGCAAAGAAGTGACATTGACTTGGCCACGCCCACCTGGCCAACAAGCCACACCCTCCCAGTCACCTTACCACCAAGCCCCACCCACTAATTAAGCCCCACCCACAGAACCGGTAGCAAAAAAATTTAGATTTCACCCCTGGGCAGAGGGCTATTGCAAATCCATCAAACTGTAGAAGAAAAATGAAGTTTGAATGATCATGTGAACCAAAGCACAGAAAGATTGCTGCAGGCTGTGAAAATGGAGAACATTATAAGAACAACAGAAACAAAGGCATAATATAAGGAAAAACAGTTGGATGATAGATTAAATGGATGGAAAAACAAAGCTCTGCATGAACAGCACTTGAAAAACATTGAAGGAAAATGTGATAACAACTTGACATGGGCATGGCTTAAGAGAGGAACCATCAAGAAAGTAACGGAAGGTTTAATACTTGTTGCTCAAGAACAAGTACTACAAACTAATGCCATGAAAGCGAAAATACAAAAATCCACTGACAATCCAAACTGCTGACTTTGCAACGACAAAATTGAAACTGTTTCACACTTAATATGTGAGTGCAGCAAAGCTGATTACAAAGCTAGACATGATCGAGTTGCTAAATTAGTCCACTGGTCATTATGTAAAAAAAATACAACATACCTGTATCCGAAAAGTCATGAGAGCACAAAGTGGAAAAAGTTATTGAAAATGAGACAGTGAATTATCTTGTGGGACTTTCAAATACAGATGGATCATCATTTGGAACATAACACGCCAGATATCACGGTCGTCAAGGGCCAAAGCATACAGTTTATTGATATCACTGTACCAGGAAACGCCAGAGTCGAAGAGAAAGAACTGGAAAAAATCACGAAATATCGCAACCTGGCCATAACTACAAGGCTATGGATGAAACATGTAACAGTGATACCCGTTGTCATCGGGGCACTTGGTACCATGTCCAAGAATTTTACAAAACACATCAAGAAATTGCAGCTTCCTGCAATAACACTAGTGCAAAAAACTGCACTACTCAGAACATCATATTTTAAGAAGATACTTGGTTGATACCTAGGACGCTGGCAGCAACCCGTATCAACCATTAGCATCAGTCAATCATATTTGTGACACATTTTTAAATGTTCAGTAGACTTAAAGTAAATAATAATAATAATAATAATAATAATAATAATAATAATAATAATAATAATAGTAGTAGTAGTAGTACTAGTACTAGTACTAGTACTAGTATTAGTACTAGTACTTGGAACAGCTTCCATCCTGTGACAATATCTGTAACACCGTCAAACATCCAGGTTTGCCTATCCCAGGTCCTTGGGAAGGATTCGATACGTAGACAAAAATTCCAAACCCAGTCTGAACATCCAGCTGACTATGCGATGATTAATAATATTATCAACATCTGCCTATCCCAAGTCCTTGGAAAGGACTTGATAATGCTGGCTGATTGCGTGATGAGGAATAATAAAAACCTCTATAAACAGAAAAGAAATGACCAATACACAGAGATCAGAGAGGAATAATGAAATGACCAGACACACACAAACTCCGTAAATATCATAAAACTCTTCCAAAATTTTGAAACCAATGGAAGACCTCAAAGCTGATAAAAGCAGAATTCAACTAATTAGAAACCTAGTGGGCTATTCAGAAAACAGCCTGTATAGTAAGGAGAAGGTTGTGTTGTCATCAGCAGGGCCAGCAGGCAATGGATCTCTTCTGGCTCTTACTTTGGAGATGTCATGGCAAAAAAACCCTGAAAATTGAGTCTAGTTAACTGGTGGCAACTCTGACAATATTTCAGACAACTGACAGCATAGCTGGAGCAAGGAGATTCAGAGGAACAGTCAGATCTCCAGCGGCTACATGTAGGATAAACTTTTAGGGAGACAAAGTAGTCCTTGCAAAACAAGGCAATTCACTGGCTTTGTCTCTCCAGGCCTCCAGTTTGGGTTGTCCTGAGCTTCTTCTCAAAGATCCTCAACTGAGCCTCCTCTCTGCTGCTTCATTTCTCCTCCCACCTTGTTGAGATGTATGTAGGCTACAGCTCAGGGGTGGGTTCTACTTATCTTTACTACCAGTTCGCAACGGGATCGCTTCACACCCATGCCTTGCTTCTGTGCATGCGCCTTGCTTCTGCGCATGTGCAGATCGCTGATGATGACATCCAGGACGGTGGGCAGGGCTTCCCGCCGGTTTTACTACCAGTTCTTGCGAACCGGTCTGAACCAGGGGCAACCCACCACTGCTATAGCTGCTATTGATGTTTCCTCCAAAGAACATTAACATCTTCAAAGGGCAGTTTTTTCAGGCAGGGATGTGCAGATACTTACCCAGAAAAAGCTTGAATGGCAAGTTTGGAAGCTTCCAACGAACATCCGCTGACAGTAAGGGCCTTGAAAGAAAAGAAGGGACAGCTCAGCTTCTCTGCAAGTGCTGGCAGGTAGCAAGCAGAGAGGGGCCATATACAG
The DNA here is from genome assembly GCF_029215685.1 of Pituophis catenifer annectens. Taxonomy (NCBI): domain Eukaryota; kingdom Metazoa; phylum Chordata; class Lepidosauria; order Squamata; family Colubridae; genus Pituophis; species Pituophis catenifer. The sequence goes on from NW_027256894.1 coordinate 24,057,617, forward strand.
AACAACACCGAGGACGGAAACACGAATGCGAAGCAGGGCCAGCTCCACCACGCCAAAGCTAAGATCCATCTTGTTTGAAAAGACAACAGAGCAACATTCAGCCTTGAGGAGGAAATCTGGCTTGTGCACCCCACCCCTGCAGGCGGTTTCCCTTTAAACCCTGGAGTACAAGCGGCAGTTGGTCAGTGGGTGTGCTGGTCCCAGGGTGCAAAACAGGAAACCTGGGTTTGGCAACAGCAGATCCCTAAGCTGGCACAATTTATGAGTTAGAAAACCACAACAGTGAGGACTTGGTCTGCATGTCAATGGGAGGCATCTGGACACATCAACGGAGAAAGAAGACAGAAGCATGGAAAGCTGGGGGGGGGGGCATGCACATCTCACAACTCAAATTAAAAGACCAAACAGGTCGACTGAGCCACAACCACACCCCCACAAAAAACAGCACCCTTTAAGGAAAGATGCAAATTTGGAACCTTTTCATCCACAGAACTGCTATCTGAAAAAGAATTGGGAAGAGGGGAATAAAAATTAGACATGTCTCCAAGAAATGTGCATAGTGAATATTGCAATCCTACCTAGAGCCTGGCCAAGAGGCTCCTGAGCTTTATACTCAGATGCTAAACCAGGTTGGGACCTCCTTTCCCTCTTCCTTCTGCCTGGTAGGGAAAGTTACAGCTGGCATCTGAAGAGCTAGCGTATTAGACCTCTTTCTCACACTGGTTCCATTCTTTAGGAGGCCTGATGAGAAAATGTTGGGTGTGCATTAAGACTTTCAGGTGTGACAAAAATCCTCAGGCCATGAAGCAACTCATCCAAGGGGATCTTCATCTTTATGAAGGGATCCCACAAATCCCTGCTCAGAAGTAGGAGCTCTTCTGCTTACTCAGATGCCTGGCACAGTAGCTCATGATCCAGAAAGCTCCTTCTCAATGCAGCATCATGGGCCACCTAATTATAGCAAGAATCTGTAGATTAAGGCAGTGAAAGCCCCTCCTGGACTACAGAGCCTGAGAGAAAGCAACCTCCCTGACCCACAGGCTGGGAAACCCTTGCCCACCTCATATATTCCAGGGACTTGATGACCATCAAGTCATAATTTCTGTCTCGGATGCCCCTGACATCCTCCCTGCAGTCCTGGCTCTGGTTGGAAAGCCTTCCAAACATCTTGCCTCAGTGCGCTCAATGGTGTTCAGAGGGTGAACTGAGAGCCATCACTTTGTAAGGGGGCATGGAAGGGAGGATGGGCCTTTATTTCAAGCCTAAAGAAAAGGAGTCCCTCTCCCCCCCACCCATGCCAAGAAGGAATTACAGAACTGGAACGGAAACAAAAATAAAAAATGGTTGATCTCTGTGACTAACAGTAAAAACAGCCTGGCTTTGCCATGACTCTGCCTTGACACCATACAGTCTAACAAAGGACGGCAATTAATACAGGAGCCTTTCTTTTCTTGTAAATCAGAAACAAGTATTGTGTCTTTTTCTTGGCCAGAAAAACAAATCTACTCAATTTTGATCTCTCAACTAAACAGAGGAAGCCAGAGTGAAACAAGGCAGAATGTAATAATTTTCCCTGTGAACGCAGTGGATCCTTCAGCAAATGTCTTGTTATGAATGATGCTGCATTTATCAAGTCTTTTGCGGCTATAGGAATTAAAGCTTCCTGTATCCAGACATCTAGTGAGCTATAAATTATGCATTTTAACCAAAAAGACACAGAGCACCAACCAGGAAGACTTCTGTGAAAAGAGCTAGTAGTTTGGAACTAGTGACAGGGTGAAGATGCCCGGGGGATGGTGCTGAAATCAGCTGCTCTCTTCCCAGCCTGTTTGTCCTCACCAGCTAGCTCTCCATGCAGCCCTTGTCATGCATTTGGGGCCAGGAAGCATTTCCTGTCTACCTTGTAAATAAAGGACCTTCTTGGTTAGAAGACGCAGCAAACATTGTGGCATTCAGCAAGCATTGAATCCCATCCAGACAATTCCTGTGACCTCAGAAACCCAAGCGGAGAGAAGGAAGGACCCACTCACTGACTCCCTGGATTTGTCTGCCTGGACAACTGTTGCCACAGCCCCAGGATGGTGGCACTAAATTATTCTAAAGTCATTACTCCAATGCAGAGTTTGCCTGGAGGATATTATCTTACTAGCAGCAGGCAAAAGCATCTAATGTTCTGTGCCCAATTGAGAGGATTATGGTGCATAGCAAATGAATACCAGTGGTCTGATCCAGAGAAGACCAAAGCAAAATCAAAGCTGGTTGACAGAAGAGAAGAGAAATTTCAATCAGTGGGTCACAAATTGGGGGGCAGGAAAAGGAACCTCGGCAGATTACACTGTGCACTGAGGCAAAGGACCTTCTTGGTCAGAAGATGCAGCATAAAGGATCACCATTTGTTTCCACCATTTGTTCCCCCAAAACTGGGGATTTCCTGGCCTCTGTCATCTGTCAGGCTCGGTCCAGCTCTCAACCACAGCAGAAATAAGCCAGGTAAGAAGCTCCAGATCTTGCACACTGAACTATGTGAGGTTTCATGTGAGAATGTAGAATTTTAAACACTGAGGATTAGTCAGCACTATCTGTCACAGGGGGGTGAGGTCATATTGTTGGGTCCTCATCTCAGTTTCTAGGCACCCTATTAGAGACCAGCCTAGATCATTCTCCAATGTTTCTTTGACAGAAAAGTCTTTGCTGACTTCTCCTCCACTGGCTCCCCAGAGCAAAAGCCACGTGCCAAGAAGATCCCTCTGCTGCCCATGGCAGAGACGGCCCAAATCCTTACAAAGAGCTGCTGGGATAGAGATTGGAAATAGGCCATCAGGGAAAGCAACAAACCAAATAAATCCAGGGTGGCAGAAAATCCGTCACAATTTCCAAACTCACTAGATTTTGCGTACTTTTTGCCTAAGAAGAACCAACCGTGGCCAGTGGAGGGAGTTCTTAATGGCATATAGGCAGATCCAGATGGCAACTGCATCTCTGCCTGCTGCTTGCCTCTCAATTGTTCGTTGGACTCTCCCAGGTAAATATTGCACTGTATTATTCTATGAATTCGAACCACCATTTTTGTGTGGAACCATGCTCTATCTCACCCCATTGCTTGTTGCAACTAGGCCTAAGAATAAATAATAAGCACATACGTACTATATTACTATTACTGCACCCCTTTCTCTCGCCCACTTTGCAAGTTTCTACCACTTGTCGTGTTTCAGTTCTTTGGCTCCTGGGCACAGGGCAGAACTGTCTGTCCTCTGCATAATGCTCTGGCTTTGCTAAGCCTCTAGACAAATGAATGCTACTGTCACTGTGTGGCCATAATTTCAAAAATACTTTCCACTATTGGGGGAAGTTCCCTTTGTTACCTATCCATCTCCAGTTATCTCCTCAGCCATCCTGGGGAGGGCAGAAGTGACCTCATAAGAAATCTGTCAGTTTGATGACACATGGCGATGGAGAAAATCCAAAAACCTTCCTAGCCAGAATTTAAAGACGGCAATTTCATTCCAAGCAAATATTCTAAGGCGCATACCAGTCAGGGCTGCTTGGGGAGAGCTGCAAGGCAGAAAACTCTTCATTGCTTATACACAAGGGACATGTCATCGCGTCCGCAGAGAATCGCCCGGCTGCCCTGTTTAGGGTGTCCTGCTCCCTCTTGAATTAGAGGGTGAGGGAAGACCCTCTGCGAGGGCGAGCCAAGGAGTTTAGCCAGCATCTGCTGGACAAGATCGCTCAGATTCGGGACGGCTTGGACTCTGATTGGACAGAGTCAGACGGTGAGAAGGCAGGTCTTGTGCTTTGGGAAGAGTTCGATCCTGTTACCCCAGAGGAAGTGGACAGGATCATGGGGAAGCTGAGTGCGACCACATGTGTACTGGACCCGTGCCCTCCTGGCTGGTTTATTCAGCGAGGGAGGTGACACGCGGCTGGATCCAGGCGATGATAACTGCCTCCTTGGAAGAGGGAAGCTTTCCTGCCACCTTGAAGGAGGCGGTGGTGAGGCCAACCTTGGATCCAGCTGTCTTGAGTAATTTCCGTCCGGTCTCCAATCTTCGCTTCCTTGCGAAGGTTGTCGAAAGTGTGGTGGCACATCAGCTCCCAATGGCCCTGGATGAAGCGGATTACCTTGATCCGTACCAATCGGGTTTCAGGCCCGGGTACAGCACGGAGATGGCATTGGTCGCGCTGGTGGATGATCTCTGGAGGGCTCGGGGCAGAGGTTATTCCTCTGTTCTGGTCCTGTTGGATCTTTCGGCGGCTTTCGATATCATCAACCATGATATCTTGCTGCAGCGCCTCGAGGGGTTGGGAGTGGAAAGCACCGTTTTACGGTGGTTCTCCTACCTCTTGGGGCAGACGCAAACGGTGTTGACAGGGGGGCAGAGATCGACCATGAGGCCCCTCACTTGTGGAGTCCCCCAGGGGTCGGTTCTCTCGCCCCTTCTGTTCAACATTTATATGAAACCCCTGGGGGAGATCATCCGTGATTTCGGGGTGAGGTACCATCAGTATGCTGACGATACTCAGCTTTTTATATCCACCCCGAACCAACCCAGTGATGCCCTCAATGTGACGTCCCAGTGCCTGGAAGCGATGCGGATCTGGATGGGGAGGAACAGGCTTCGGCTCAACCCTGCCAAGACTGAGTGGCTGTGGATACCGGCATCTTGGTCCGAAGGAGAGGTTCCATCGTTGGCTATAGGGGGGTAAAACTATGAAGTTTTACCCCCCATAGACAGGGCACGCAACTTGGGTGTCCTCCTGGATTTGTGGTTGAGTCTAGAAGATCATATAACAACCGTGACCAGGGGGGCATATGCCCAGATCCGTCTGGTGTGCCAGTTGCGCCCCTATTTGGACCGAGATGCCCTACGCACAGTTACTCATGCACTAATCACCTCCTGTGTTGACTACTGTATTGCTCTCTACATGGGGCTGCCCTTGAGGACCACTCGGAGGCTTCAGCTGGTACAGAATGCAGCCGCGCGGGTTGTGATGGGAGAATCCCGATACACCCATGTAACACCTCTCCTGCGTGGCTTGCATTGGTTGCCGGTTGCCCTCCGGGTGAGATTCAAGGTGCTGGTAATGACCTATAAAGCTCTACATGGCTTAAGCCCAGGATACTTGGCGGACCATCTGCAACCAGCAACAGCTTCCCATCGCCTTGTGCGTTCCCACAGGGAGGGCCTGCTCCGGGTACCGTCAGCTAGACAATGTCAGCTGGCGGCCCCTAGGGGTAGAGCTTTCTCTGTGGGTGTGCCCACCCTTTGGAATCAACTCCCCCTGGGATCCGGCTGGCTCCTGATCTCCGCACCTTCCGCCGCGAATGAAAAACATGACTGTTCGCGGCACCTAGCCTGGACTGAGGGGGTTTTCGATTATTTTAATGGGTTTTAATATTTTTTTATGAATGTATTTTATGTTTTTATTGGCTTGTTTTAATTGTTGTGAACCGCCCTGAGTCCTATGGAGATAGGGCGGCATATAAGTTAAAATAAATAAATAAATAAATAAATAAATAAATAAATAAATAGTCTCGTGGGGCCGACCTGTGCAAAAAAGCTTTGGCATTTAGCAAGTTTGACATCCCTGTTCTAAGTGGAGAGCGCCCTCTTTCCAGAAGATCTAACACAGGAAGAGTTTTTTGACCAAGCATTGCAAATTCATTTGTGCACCTTCCCAGAATAAACTACCCTCCGGTTTATTCCATCCCAGGATTGTTCAGTTCAGAGGAATTTCCTCCAAATGGAGGAGGAAGCCTGAAAATGTGACAGACAGTGCTTGTTCAATGGCCCACTATTCCAGGTTTAGGATCTAGGCAAGCAGTCTGACTCTGAACACACACCCTTTACCTTGTGGGACTCTAAAAGTTCCCTCCTGAAGGAGGCATCCTATGATGCCCTTTTGCCACTGAGGTCCCCATGGACTCAGAGGGATTACAGTCAGCCTCACCACCCAGGCATGAACCTAACCTTAACCTGTTACAATGGAGTCTCTTCCTGCTTTAGGTCACCTGTATGAAACTTCTTCTCTACTGGAACTGGAACCAGTTTAGTCTATGGTGAAAATGCTGGCCTTGAGACCAGGAGAGGGTCCCAATTTAGGCATGAAAGCTGGCTGGATGACTTCGGGTAAATCCCTCTCTCTCAGCCCAACCCACCTCACAGGGTAGTTGTTCAGAGGAAAATAGGAGGAACAAGGAGCATTATGTATGCTCGCTGCCTTGAGTTACTTATAAAGTATAAGGATAAGGATAAAAACCAAATCAATCCATCCACAAAAAATGATGCTCCAGAGCAGTCAGTTTCTAGAGGAAGCAGATGGGACTAGACAGAGTGAGGAAATCCCACTAAACTGGGCACAAGGAAGTCCTTGGAGATGAGATGGGGAGGGGGCTGCTGCATTTATCTAAAATCTTCAGACCCACTATGAAAAGTGCTGGGCCAGAGCTTCTGGTCAGAAATCATGATTAGACATGGGACTACTGTGCAGAAACACACGGGCCTGGGGAAGCTGCTTTTGGGGATGTGGTTTGAGCACAGACCTCTCATTTTGTGAGGAGCAGGGACTGAGTAGGCAAGCTCCTCCATAGCTCCAGGCTGGGATCCAGCCAGCCCCATCCAGAGCACATGGCTAATGAGGCAGCCATTCTCTTGCACAAACTTTCTTGAATTGTGTTATCAGCAAAGCTTTGCAAGATCCAGAGGCAAGACCTTTGGCATGGAGGAAGCAGTCACTACACAGAGGTAGCATCTTTAAAGCCAGCGAAGAGTGTATTTGGGGTGGGGGAACCAGAGGATTGACTGGAGCGATACTTTACTGATATAGGCTAGTCCCAAACAGACTTTGAGAGCTGGGCTGTCCCTCCCAGTAAATTAATCGGAGCTGATTTCTCTGTTTCCCAAGCTTAATGGATGCTTTTGCTTCTGTAACTGTTTTTGCAGTTTCTCCAAGGTCATTTCTGTGGTTCTTTCCTGGCTGTTCAGTTTACAGTGCAGTTTTCACGGCTGATATCAGCCGGGAATTCTCCAAATCAAAATGGTCAGAAAATAGGTGTTCGGATTCCTTGGATAATCTGCTCTCTGACGCCGCAAGGAGAAATAGCTAACGTGGCACTTCCTAACCGGCCAAATGGAGCACTTTGCATCCACGGTGGCTTTGGTGGTTATCAATCCTTGGCTGCTCATACTTTGGACATGAGTATCTGAAGCCTCACACTTTGGGCATCCACCCTTCAGCACCCTTCACCCATCCTTCATACAGATTCAGCCAGGGAAACGGAGGTGCCTGTCAGTCACAAGTGCAAGGTGGGCCTGACCCTGGCAATGTATAAACCTCCAACTGAAAGTGGCCTCTACCTACATGGCTGCCATCCAAGTGATCTCTCTGGAGGGGAGCAGATGAGCCCACGTAATTATTATAATGTCTACTGCTCCTAATTTTAATCATGGTTTCTTCTCTAATCCCTGTCCACAACCCTGACTACTATTCCAGTGCAAAACATTTTAAACAGCACCATGCAAGCATTTCATGGTCAATTGTACTAAACTGTTTTGAGACCATCAGGCAGCATTATTTAGGCAGGCTGCCAATCTAGCCCCAAACTATTAAGAGATTTTGGATGTGTCCCTATAGTCACATTAAAGGTAGAGATCAGCATCAAAGCAGGGTTTGGGAAAGTAAGAGGCCTCACCCCAGAAACTCCAGGTAATCAACCACTTCCCACAGAATTTTCCAAGTGGTCTCTCAGAGGTGGCACTGGAGGACTTAACAGAGATTTGCACCCATTAAACATAATTTAAAAAATAAGATGCTAGCTTCATTGATACATAATAATACACATCATTAAGATTTCTAAACCATGATTTATATTGCTTGCTGTATCATACTAAACCATAATCACACTTTACTTCACCCTCAAAACAAAGAACATACTCTGTAGCCTCAAGGAAATGTGTGAATTTATCCCCCATCTTGGAGTTGGTCACAAACTAAGAGTTTGATCTGCACTGCCCTAAAGCCATAATAATTGTATTGTATTTAAACTGATTTACTCTAATTAGTTCAGTGGGACAAAACACATCAAATCTCTGACAGTAACTCAGATCATAAGGCACAGCTTGTAACAATGTTAGTCAGGGATTCTACAGCAGAATTCAGCAGAATTTCCATTGGAGATAAACAGTGGTTCTCTGACACACTGAATTCCAACTGAAAAAAAGGACTCTTATAATTGAACATTTCTTTCTTTTCTTTTTTTTTTTTTAATTAATTGCTGTTTGAAAGCAAAATGTAAATCCACCCTACCTCCAGCAAGGATCTGTTCCTGCAACTCGCTCATCCGCTTCTTGTATGCCCTCAGAGCAGCTTCTTTAAAAGATGGGATGCCTTTTTTTTTAAGGGGCGCTTTAGCAGGGACTACTGGAATATTCTTATTTTCGTCTTCACATACATCTAGTTCATCTCCAACCACCATGCCTTCCCCGGCAACTTCCCACGTATGCTGATCAGCCACCTGGTTCTCCAAACTGCCACCAGGAGCAGAGCCTTCTTGTGCAAAAGCTGCCACCTCCACTTCCCCTTCCTGCACCTGTTTTTCCAACTCAGTTACGCTCGTTCTGCTTTCTAGTTTAGCAAGGACTTGCTCCATGACTTCCACATAATTTGTTTCAAGCTCCCCTGTGGATTCGCTGGGATCTTCCCCATCTTCAGCTCGGTAATAGGATGCCTCTGTGTAAATGTCAGAGTCCAAGGTGGTGCTTGAATCATTAGCAGTGGATTGAGACAGTGTCCGAAATCTCCCCATAAAAGATGACCCGCTGTCCTCACAGCCACTTAAACTCTGGGTGCTCTTATTCCATACCACTTCCAAAGCTGACCTTGCCCGTTGCAGGGTATTTCCGAATTTAGGAAAGAGGAGGGTTTTGTCTGAAAGGTCAATGCTCAGCCGGCTGTGCCAAGACTTGGGAGGCCCTTCCTCAGCATCCGTGCTGGGCAATTCACTTTGGCTTCGATACATCACAGGCTTCCTGGTTTGGGTGGGAAAGAGGGCATTGGCTCTAGCCTCCTGCTGCTGCTCCTCAATGAGCTGGTCGGACCACTGCATTTCAGCCGTGGACTCTCCCCCAGAGAGGCAGCGACTGTCTAGGGCATAATCATAATTTTCTCTCTCATACTGGGCATCTGAGAACTGGCCGAGGTCTACCTGTTGGTGGGAAAAATCATTTACATTAGAATCCAAATGTTTGTAGCTTGAGGCATCTACTCCCATGTCTCTATTCTGGTCTAACTGATTCCAGTCTTTCCATGGCGAAAACGCATCTTCTAAAGAAACCTGAGAGTTACTATAATGGCTCCGGTTGCCTGAGGCACATGCCATCCCATTGCTGACCCCACTGTCAATGGTTTCCGTATTCTCCATTTCACTCTCAAGTCTACGAGGGGGGCCTTCTGGATTAAAACCCTGCTCCTGCAGATCACCAGTCCACTCGGCAGGGTCACCCTGTGTTCTCTGCCAGAGTTCCCGGTCCGAAAAAGATAAAAGCGAGCTCCCATTCGTTTTGATGAAGTGTTGGTTCTCTGAAAAATCTTCAGAAAAAGATTGGCAGAGTTTAGAAAAATCAGACTCTGAATGACTGAGCTTTAGTGCTGCCAAATCATCCTGTGATGGCCACAGAGAGGTCAAGTTGGAAGAGCTGCTGGCTTTGATCTCCTTCGGTGGGCTGCCTTGACTTGGGAAAGCGTTGCCACCTGGAGCCCTTTTAAGAATATCTCCCTTGTCTTTTGCAGAACTTCTTTTCATTTGTGGTGCAGATTTGGATATTTTTGCATACCTGTTCCGACTGATATCAGATTCCAGTTCTTTGCCATGGTTATCAAACACTTCCCAGTCCTGCTCTCTGGCTCTGAGATCAGCAGCTAGGCATTTCAGATCCATGCTCTCATACGTCTGAGACGAAGGGAGGCTTCTCTGCTTCCGCTCTCTTGAATCTCGAGGCAGAATTTCAGCTGAAACCCCAATCCCAGTCCCTTTAAGTTTGTAAGACTTTTTCAGAACCAAGTCTCTGTGCTGGGATGTTTCAAAATAAACAAGGATGGCCCGTGGCTTGGCATTAGGACAGTCTCTCTGTTGTCCCAATCGCTGTGCAAATTCTATTTTGACAGAATTTTGAGCCTCCGAGAATCCCATTTTCTCTATTAATATTCTGTGCACTACATGTTCAACATTCTCAAACTTCTCCTCTGGCACATTTAAAAATCTAAGACTTGTTTTGCTTCCTGCATGTCCAAGTTGCTTGATATAATCATATATATCACGTGTCTCCCTTCGTGATTGTACAAATCCTGTCCTCAACTGTTCAATTTCATTCTGCACGACTTCCACATTACTGGAGATCTCATCAATGGACTCTCTGAGGGCATTGACGTGTCCCCGCAATTCAGAGAGCTCCGTTTCTATTTGACTGATCCCCTGAAGCTCTTTGAATATCATTTCCATCACATCGTGGGTCTGACTGATGCAACCAGTGGAACTGAAGCTTGCTTCCAAGGTGCTGGATTTTGGCGGGCGAGCAGTTCTGTCCAAAGACTTGCTCCTCAGGCCCCAGGTTTTTTTCCACATGCTGAGCTCAGAGTCTGACGAGACGTACTCCTGGCTCTTCTTCCATTTCCTCAACTTCCGTAAAGCACCGAGCTTGAGGTTATGCAGTGTGCGGTCCCCTTCGGAACTGCCATCTGAAGGGGCAAGGCTACTCACACTCTTCCTGTTGCGTCTCATGGGCATTGTGTGCAATGAATATTCTTTGCTCCTGTTTTGGTCTTTGGCTTCACTTAAAAATTCTGAGAATGAACTCTCGTTAGAAGATGTGTCTTGAAAAGGATCTTCATTCTTATTTAAGAAAACTCTCTGTTGCAATCCATTTGCAATAGCTGCCCGATAGCTGAAAGTTGGAGACAGAGAAAATTCGTGGTTATTTCTCTCCTCTTTAGCTGACCAATTGCGAACAGAGGTATGCTTAGCTATTTTTTTTACTGTGCTTTTTAAATTAATTGAGAATAGCTTTACTTGTCCACTTTGGGAAATATTTAGTTCCTTTTTGCTTTGACAGCCCTCTTGTTTGTTCTTTGTATTGTTTTCCAATTTCTTTGTAAACATTCCTTTGTAAATCCTGGGTATGTAAAGGTTCTGGAGGAGAGCAGAAACCATGGAAGGCAAGCTCAGTTATCCTTCCCCACAAAGACAGCAGTTCCTTCTTGACGCAACCATTTGTGTGCTTCCAAGGTAAGATGAGGCAGGGCTCTCTTAACGAGCCAGGACAATATACACAGTTATGTGTTAACCATGGTTGGCAAGTCAAAAGGCAGGAACAGCTTCAGGAAGGATCCCACAGGTCTGAAAAATCCTGGTTCTATTTTCCGTTGCTCCCCGCAGCATCTAAAAAGCAAAGAACACTTTTATTATGACTTCCAAATTAAATTCAGAATGTTATACATGTCAAAAATACTGAACACTTGCTCATCTGACATTTTGATACATAGAATTATTTAAAAAGTAATTTATGACATTTGGAGATACTGCATTTCCTATTTACAGAAGAAAAACTGATCAAGAGAGAAAGTTAGGTAAGTTGTTTTCATGCACATTTCAACAAACCTGTCAGTTTTGGGATTAGAAAAATATTTTTTTAAAAATAAGTGATGTATCAAATTGGAGCTCCTCAACAGAACCTTTACAGCTGTGTTCTTAGATAGGACTCCTTTGTAAAAAGAAACATTAAAGTCAGCAAGCCTCAAGTATGCAAAATGTTTTGCTCAAAGCTATTTGCAGTCGAGCAGTTAAATGTAGTCTATAGAGAAACTGCTTGCTAGTAATTCTTTTGACCACACATAGGCAGATTTGCACTTTACACTTTTTTTTTAATTGCATCACTCAGAAGTCAGGAGAACTTTACACATATTCAGAGAGTAACCAGATCTGATTATGCCTTTGTCTTTACATCCACCTAGTCTGTTTTAGCATTGCTAAAACAAGTGCAACACAAGAAAATTTCCTATAGTAACCCTCTAAGTGGTACGATGCAAAAGACTGTTATGCAATATGTAGCGCAGAGATAATTTGAAAGAAAAGCTCTAGACGTCAAGGGAAAAGAAAAAGAAAAAAAAATAAGGAAAGAGCAGAAGGAATTTGTTCTCCTCAACACTTCTTCTACTGAAGGAGGAGGAGGAGGAAGAAGAAGGGAAAAGAGTGGAAAAAAACCTGCAATTTTTTGAAATAATGTTGAATATAAAACAATCAGGCAGGATACAAATAACTAAAAGTTTTTTACAGTATCAGAACACCATAATTTTCTCTTTATGCAGGATTACTATATAAAAGAACAGAAAGTGTGTCTTAATTCAAACAAGACTTTTCTTAGAATCAAAAATCTACAAGATTTTAAAAATGAAGTGCTAATAATAAATAAACACAGTATTTTTTATACAATTAGTCTGTTTATTTTCCATTCTAAAAATATGATTACAAGGAGGATCATAAGAGCACAATAAATTATTATTTTCTTATTATATCAATTACATCTAATTTCCATTTTATTTTTGCCAATATGGCAAATCAACTATATGAAGAGATGTTGATTCCTTAGAAAATCCTCAGATTATAGTTACATTTCTAAAATGTAACACATTTAAATTAAGTTAGTTCAAAGTTAATTATGGTAAGTTCAAATTCTCCCAGTGTATTCCATAGTCTGGAATTTTTCTTCTTCCGGCCAGAAAGAAGGCTCTCTGACAGTGGGGGCTCAGAATTGCAGAATGCTAGGTCCCAAGAGATCATCTAGTCCAACCTGTGGCCAAATGCAAGGCTGTACTACTACAGTGTCTTCAAAAGATCTTCTGCAGATCTTAACAGCATCACGGTAAACAGGGTGGTTCTTTCAGCACAGCCATTGTGCAACCTTTGTACTCTGTGCTGCTTACCCACATTTTGGACCAGCTATGATTCTAAAGGGCTTGTAGAGCAGAAAGCATGTTGTGATTGTCAAGACAGGATGGCCCTGCACCAGCCAAGTTCACTTCAGTCCTTGCAGGACATTTGTGAATTTTAAACAAGCTGCAATGCAAAATAAAAAAAGAACCAAACTGGGCTTTTGAGGTCAGCAAACACGTGAAAAGGCACTGTGACTAGGCTGCTGAAAGACAGCTTGTAGTCACGTGTCCATTTTGATTAATGCCGCTCAGAAGCAAGAGACTACCAAGCCTCCCTTGGGAGACCCCAAGTCCAAGGCTACACCAGAGGACAGGCAGGCATCCTGAAGTCTTTCCTGATTTGAAGAATGTTCATGGAACGGCAAGCATTCACGCCTGGCAGCCCAAAGTGCCTTGCTTGCTGCTCTGTCAAGGAAGGAGGAAGAAAGAAAGAGGAACTCGGGAAGAGAGAGAGATTGGCCGGAGACCAGCAGCTGCATCACAGGAGTTGTTGTTATACTGCCTCCCTTTGCAGCATGCTTGGCCTCAACAGTATTTCCTAGGCACAGTTGTGCTCCCCTGTCCGGCCTTGTGTGCTTCTCTGGACTGTGGAGAAGGGCCAGGATAAGGGAAAAGACCCTTTGGGAGGGCAAGGGAGATACTCCCCCTGAGAGCTACAGCTTGGGGCTGCAAGGGAAAGGTCTGCCCAGGATGGTCTACAAAGTAAACATTGCAGCAAATCTGTGAGGAAACCCTTCACGCTGGGATGCCTTCCTATCGCATTAATCCTGCCTTGTTTTTGCGGGCTGGACACTAACAACCAAAAGGAGTAGAGTGAAATATTTCTTCCCTCTTCTCCGCGACCGGCTGCACTTCATTCCGGTCCTCAAAGCGAATCGGAATCTGGGACTCCCAGGCAGCTTCAGCCCCACGGTCCCCGCATTTGGCGCCACTGTCTGCTGCAGGGGAGACGGCCTCCGGGAAGAGCTTCGCGCTCGCGGAAAAGCGGCCGCGCCGACCACCCAGCTCGGGTTCCTTCCTGCGGCGGGGTTAGAGCCGCGGCTCGGAAAGCCCTGCCTCGGCCGCAAAGGGGCCGAGCCGCTCGGTCCACCTGCTTCAGCCAGCAACAGCGGACTGCCTGGGGGCGACCATTCCCGCCGCCCTGGTCCCGCTCTCAGGGGTCCGGAGGGGCGGGGCGCCGGCGATGCCCCGAGGGAGGCAGGGAGCTCCGAAGGTGGAGCTACTGCCTCAGCGGCCGGTAGCTCGCCGCCCTCCCTCAGCCTCCCGCGATCCCCAGAGAGACGCCGAGCGCGCCCAAACCTCGAGCACGGGGCGGGGTCGCTCGCACCGAGAGGCCTCCTTGCTCGGCCCGCAGCCACTGGCCTCCTGTCCCCAAAGAGGCTCCGCGCCTCGCCAGCTTCCCGGAGCGCCTGCACGGCCAAGCCTAGGCGAGGCCACCGGCCGGAGGAAACCGCGGCGCCTCTCCAGTGTGAGGAGGCAGCCGCCCGGTCGGCCTCGCACTGGCAGCAGCTGTACCAGGCAGACCGGGCGCCGGGAAAGTGGACCTCGCCCGGCCTCCCGCGCGTGCCCCGCGACAGCCCCGCGGGAACTTACCGGACAAACTTGGGCGGCTGCAAACGAAGCGACTCGGCCGGGCTGGCACAAGCGGCTGGGCTCGGTTGCGGGCTAGAACCGCGGCGAGGAGAGGCGCCGGCGGTGTCGCCCGTGGGCCCGCAAAGCGAGCGAGCGCCGACTCAAGTGCGGCGCCAAAGCTGCCTCCACCGGCGGGCGGTTCCTCGGCGCGCGCTGAGAGCGCAGCCAGCTGACTCCCGACGCTGCTGGTGCTGATGCTGATGCTGCTCGGAAGGCAGAGCCCGGCGCGGGCGGAGCGCTTCTCTCCGGCACCGCCCCCGCTCCTCGGAGCCTCGTCTCCGCCCGCGCCAGGGGAAGCGCGCCGGGCTGTGTCCGGCCTCGCGCTCCACCTGTAACGGAGGCGACGCTTTTCCTCCGGCGCTCGCGGGAAGACTCGGCTGAGGCCCGCTGCTTCGGCTGCGATCGAGCCTCCAGCGTCGACGGCACTGCACCTCTGCAAAGCGCGGGACACGGTCAGAGCAGCGCCGCTGGCGAGAGAGCCGGGGAGGTGCGGCCCTCTGACCGGCCGAGGCTTGCTGAGGAAGAGCTCCTTCCCGCGCGGCAAAGGCGAGACTCGGCGCCGGCCCGGTCGGGAAGGGGGCAGAGTCTAAATCCCCCCTTCCCGTCAGGTTTGCCGCATGTGCAGTGGACCCTCTCCGGTTCTTCCGAGGTGTTGCAGTTAGGTGACGGGGGGGGGGGGCGAGGGGGACAACCGCTTGGGCACCCTTACGTTACTGCAGGGGCTGCGCGGTGCGGAGATCGCTTCCCGGGGGGAGCCTGGCGGAGTTGGCGCCCCGGTCAGCCGCAAAGGAACTTTGGCCGCGTCTGCCGGGCTAGGCTCCTTCGAAAGGAGCCCAACGCTTGGCTGAGAGGCTTTCGGCTCGACTCTCGGGGAGCGTGGGACCTCGACGGCCAGCTGTTGTGGGTTCCCTTTGGGTGCCCAAGGCTCCCAGCCCCTCCCCCTCTTAAGGAAAGTGATTTGTTGTGTTGTTTCTGCCAACAGGTGGCATGGGATGGGTAGTGCAGAAACTAATGCCAGGGCAGTCTACCCATTGATGGCAGTCCTCAACACATCCTGAAATAAGGACAGCCCCATCTTTCTCCAGCCCTGCAGGGCTTCACTCTGAATTGAAGGCCATCCCTACTTAGTTGCAGAGCTTGCCGGTCCCCAAAGGTCACGGCCTCTCTGGCTTGGCAGGCACCAGCCTTCATGCCTCTGTTTCCCTACTCCTTTGTGGGGAGTCCCCAGGCCCACTGCAAGCAATGGGATTTGATGCTTCTGTGGGGTGAGAGTAGGTCTGGTGAAGGGGTTGCCTAACACTTCATGTCAAAAGTGTAAACACCAATAGAGCCATTTAGTAATCTACTTTTTTGAACAAGGTCACCAATAGGGGAAAGAACTGTGCAGGTCCATTCAAGCAGGATTTGCACTCTGTCTTCTCCCAATGGGGCCTTTTGAGAGAAGCTCCACCAGTTTGCATAGGGCTCACTCAACCTGTTGAGTTTGGGACTCTTCTGGCTTCTTTGGCTGAAGGGCCCTCAGAGGCCTACCCCGGGGACCTGTTATGCTGTCATAACTTGATGGCATTGCAGCAGCTTGTATTTTAGAATGTGGCTCCAGAGAGCATCTGTTAAAGCCAATTACAAGATTATCGATCTACAGTGGAATTAAAAGACCATTGAGGTCTAGTCCTGCCAACAAACTGTCTGGGGATTTTTATGGATTAGCATGTAATAAAATAAGGCACACTTTCCCTGCTTTCTAACAAAGTGAGTGGGGAAAATAAATAGTTTGTGCCAGCAACTGACAAGTGCAGAGGACCAAGTGGTTCATCAAGCTCTAGAAAGCTTCTCCCTGCTTCCCAGGTCACATCTTCTGTCCTGCACAGAAACTTCTCTTTCCTATATTCATGCCATCCCTTTTCCGACCAGTCATTTCCAAAGAGCTGCTAGGCACATGTCCTTCAGGATCAAAATGCATCTAACCTGGATGACTGTGAGTCTGCACCAGCTGTTCACTTCCAAGGGCTTTGGAGGGAAAACAATGGCTTTGAAGCAGAGCAAAATAGAGCTTCCTAAACTACTAGTGAGGGGTGCATTTGCAATGGGAGGGGGTGGAGAGTGACATCACCCAGTCCTGCATTTAAGAAGAGGCTGGGGATGCTGGTGCTGGTGCTGGTGCTGGTGCTAGGGACGATGAGTGTCCTGATGATCGGGCAAGCAGAGGTGGAGTTTTGTCTCAGGTCTGGGACCAGAGCAATCACAGCTCAGAGTCTTGAGGAGCTTGCGAATGCCATATGAGCCCCTTTCTGCAATCATTGCAACATCTTCACAGAGCACTGGAGTTGTATCAGTGGAGTGGAAAAGGGGAAATCCTCTCCCTCTGTACAAAAAGCGGGAAATGGATAGAACTATGGGCTCATTAGCAGGAGATTGACCCTCACAAAATTCTGGAACAAATTATTAAACAGTTGTCTGTGAGCATTTAGAAACTAATATACTGCTTGTCAGGAGCCAGCATAGATTTATCAAGAATAAATTGTGGCCAAACAACCTGATCTTTTTTTGACAGGGACTAGTTTAGTTGTCAGCAATGTGATGGATATCATGACTTCAGCAAAGCAGTCAACAAGACCTCCCATAGTATATATGACAAAGTGGGGCTTGAATTCTGCTGTTAGATGGACATGGATGGTGGAAGAACCGTAGCCAGCAAGCGTACGTCTAGGCTGGAGGAAAATGTTAAGTAGCAGACTACAGGACTCTGCTCTAGGCCCTGTGCAGTTCAATATATTTGCAATTACTTGGATGGGGATTAGGAAATATAATTATAAAATTTGTAAGCAATACAAAGAGTGAGCCAATAGAAAATAGCTTAAAGGATAATATCAAGATTCAAGAGGATCTTGGCAAACAGAAATTTTGGGCAAAATGTAGCTAGACAAATTTCAAAAGAAATATATGCAAACTTCCAAGTAAGGAAAAATGACATTAATATGGGATGGAAAAGAGTTATAGATCAACTTTTCTTTGATCTTTCAGTAGCCTTCGCTGCCATCAGTCATCACAGCCTTTGGAGCAGTTTAAAGAAATAGGGATGTACTTTTGTTAGCCTTTTTCCTTTGGTTCTAGTCAGTGTTGGTAGAGAGGTCTGGCCCCAAACCTCTGCTCTGCAAGATCTGGAAGACTCAACTCTTTCCCTGCTGGTCCTATTTAACTTCTATATGAAGCCGCTGGGCAAGGGAACTTGTTGGTACAGAGTTAAGTGCCATCACCTTCTGATGATACTCAGCTATGGGTATCTGTCAGTCTGTTCAAGGTTATTTCCCAGTACCAATAAAGAGAATCTCTCTGGCTCAATGTTGAACTGTGGAATACTTGGTGCTCTCTGAGCTTGGTTGTTTGCTTGCGGATGTTTCATTACTCAACATCATCAGTGCTAGTGAGTTTTGGGTTTGCTCCCTGTTTATATACAGTGACTTGACCTGCCAGTGTTGGTAGCAATGTGGTTTTCTCCTTGGTAGTTCCTTGATTAGGATATATTTTAATGCTTAATGTTTGTCGGATGTTAACCCCTGCTTATCTGAGTGTTAGCAACTGGAGAGCAGCAGCTGGTCTTTTTGTTCTCTTCTTATTGTCTCTTTTGAATGGTGTGAAAACGTGATTTATTTCTATGTGCATGCTGATGGCTGATTTGTCTGAATGCCAAGCATTCAGAGCATTTGGGGGATATACATTGATCTAGTTTTAGCTTGGTCTAGTCTTAGGCGTAGGATACTCACATTTTCCCAATCGAAACTATGGTTGAGTCTGTCTATGTGTTCTGAAATTAAGGAGTTTTTGTCCTGTCTTCTGGGTGTTTGTGGGCACCCTCTGCTAGTCTTCTTACGATTTGTCCCAAAGAGTGGCTGTTACAGGGCTTTACTGCTAGCAGAGGCACAAGTAATAGAATTCTTTATTGGCCAAATGTGATTGGGCACACAAGGAATTTGTCTTTGATGCATATGCTCTCAGTGTACATAAAAAGACAAGATACACTCATCAAGAATTACAAGGCACAACACCCAGTGACAGTCATATGGTACAATAAGCAATCAAATCATATTAGGAATCAATCAATATCAATATAAACCGCAAGGATACAAGCAACAAAGTTACAGTCATGCAAGTGGGAGGAGATGGGCGACAGGAACGATGAGAAGACCAATAGCAATAGTAATGCAGACTAATGTGAATAGTTTGACAGTGTTGAGGGAATTATTTGTTTAGCAGAGTGATGGCGTTCGGGAAAAAACTGTTCTTGTATTTAGTTGTCTTGGTGTGCAGTACTCTATAGCGTCGTTTTGAGGGTAGGAGTTGAAACAATTTATGTCCAGGATGCGAGGGGTCTGTAAATATTTTCACAGCCCTCTTTTTGACTTGTGCAGTGTATGAGTAATGAGTCAAAGCCAGCTGCTACAAATGACATTTCATTCCCCACTATCTGAAATTAAGCCCAATTGTAAGGTGAGCCTTACTTGTGGAGAAGGGGAAAGGGAAATCCTCTTGCCAGTGGAGGTGGTGAAAGGGACTATATATCTGCAGTTCTGAGAAAGGACATGGTTCAAACTTCACTTCAAAAAGCTAATGTCTGAGCGCCCTCTTGTGGATTAGTGGAGAATTGTGATTTCAGCAGGATACCTTGAGAAATCAGGCTAAACCTGGAAAACCTCTCCTCCCCCCCCCCACACCGCGGAAGGAAGTTAATGATTGAATATGCAACACGAGTGTTGTAATTAAAATTGAAGAAAATTTCAATTTATGAAGAATTTTGGATATATTGTTATTGGAGTATTGCAAATTATTCCTGCAAGATGCTTAAGCATCAGATTCTAAAAAGTGGTTTAATGAATGAATGAAGGCCAATATATGTGTCCCAGGATAATGTTGTGGGATCTAATCTGGGTCGGTTACCAGGACCAGAGGTTTGGTCTTCCAAGCTTTCGGACTCCTGCTGGAGCCCATCCTCAGGGAATTTCTCTCTCACCAAAACTTCTCTCTCATCACGCTCCCTCTGCTAGACTTTCAACTTTCATTTTTGGTTTTTCCCTCCCTCTTCTTTCAAATTGTTTTCTCTTGGTTATTTTTAATATATTTTTCTTTTCTAAAAATGAATTCACTTAGATTTTTCTTTTTACATATATTGTTATTTTATATTAGTTTTATAGTTTACCTTTATATTTTCTACCATAAATAGATTTAAGAAAATTTAATTGAATTTTCAGTTTAAAAAACTGAAAGAATTTTTAATTGTTTTAAGAAACATTTTGAGACAATTTAACTGAAAGTTTTAAAAATTCAGTAAAATTCAAGACCAAGCCCTCCCCCCCCCCCCCCCAAATAACTGAGCATTGCAAAGGTTGCAAGACTGGCAGATTTCAAACCCTAAGGGAACTCTAAATACTTAGTCAATTTTTGTCTGCACTAGTTCAAACCCTCTATTTTGTATTTCCCTTCACTTTTTATGTACATGGTAGTGTACACAAATGTTGACCCAAAATTCCAACAACTATTGGCTGCTCTACAGTTGGGAAAAGGGCCACTGGGGTTCCCAGTCTTTGCTCAGGTGGAGACCCCGGAAGGAGTCCCAATAGCTGGTTCTCAAACATTTTGGTACCAGGATCCCTTTACCTTATACTCTTAAAATGACTGAGGACCCCAAAGAGATTTGCTTTACGTGGGTTATAGCTATTGATATTTGCTGTGTTAGAAATTAAAACTAAGAAATGTTAAAACGTTTAGTTATTTAACACACACACACACACACACACATACACACACCCTGGAAGATCTGAGGAGGACTTGGTGGTTGTCTGGCTCCTTCAGGGCACGGGGGCATTTGACGGCCTGCAGTCCCATGTGCTGGCTGGCCCCATGCCGTTGGCTGCTGAACCCACTGAAGGCCTGTGGTGGGACAGCGCCTGCTGAGGGGCTGGGAAGGCTCTACTTGTGCTTTGTCTGAGTAGGTGGTCATCTTGCAAAGCAACTTTCTTTTGAGAAATTACTCTTTCAGCACCAATGTGAGGTACTCAGAAAGGCTTCTGGCAGGGAATAAGAGTTATACAATCTTCTCTGGATATTTCCAAAACAAGGAAAACATTCATATGAAATGGACATTTTTATCAGCATTACATCACCTCGATGGCAAGATGTACCCCTTGTTAAAGCTAAAGTCAGCCAAACCTGTCTTTAGGAAACTACCTTTTTCTTATGAAAAAGTGTAACATCCCTGGATCCTCTTCAACTGACTGAAAAACTTCCCTGCTAAACAATCAACATAACTGTTAAAGATAATTGTTTTAAAATGCTTTAAGACTATACTGAGGTAATGTAGAAGAAATTGACCGGCAGTTTGCAATTTTAAAAGAAAAGGAATGGAATGACTGCAGAAACAGAAAATACCTGGGCCTCCATTCCATCATGCCTCCTGTCAGCCAGCACTTGGACGTCCCTTCCCAGGGCTGGGCTGCAGAGGGAGAGAAACAAGCTAGCAGAGGCAAGTTTTTACTTGCTGAGCCAGATCCAGTTCTAACCTTCTTTGCAGCTCCCAGCCCACCTCAGAAACGTGACTGGGGGTGGAGGAGGAAGGAGCAGCGGCAGTAGGCCCTTCCCAAGGACACCGGCTGAGTACAGGAGAGCTCTCCTCAGATTAAAGAAGCCCCTGGACTGGACCAGAAGAGCCCCACTTCCAGGGGAGAAAAACTTCATGCTGGTGAGTAAGGGGCAAAAGGAAAGTAGAGGATTTCTCCTTCCTCGTCTAGCCCCACATAACCTCCTGAATCCAGGCTTCCCATTAGCCCAGAAAGAGTCACTAGTTGTCCCTGAGCACAGCCACAGATTAGGGCAGGATAAAAGGAGGACAGGGGCTGCTACAGAGGCTGGGGGGGGGGGGCGAGGAGTTCGGAAGGTGTGTGTGTGTGTGTGTGTGTGTGTGTGAGAGAGAGAGAGAGAGAGAGAGAGAGAGAGAGAGAACCTATATGCTGATCTGAGTATAGTCGCTGGTCCCTGGACTTGCCTAGATTGT
The DNA here is from genome assembly GCF_029215685.1 of Pituophis catenifer annectens. Taxonomy (NCBI): domain Eukaryota; kingdom Metazoa; phylum Chordata; class Lepidosauria; order Squamata; family Colubridae; genus Pituophis; species Pituophis catenifer. The sequence continues at coordinate 24,079,275 of NW_027256894.1, forward strand.
TCTGGGAGGGCAACATGGGTTTCCTCAGCTTGTGGGGGAAATGTGCAAAAATATCAAAAAAGTGGAACTGCGAAGTGTCAGGAGCAGAGTAATAAACTGTGGTGTCCCCCTCCCCTCCAGACCAGAGAAACATCTTGGAAAAAGGATGATTTTGTTTTCCCATCCTGATGACCAATACTCTTGTGTCCTCTTGCAACAGGGATAGGTGCTTCTGTGTGCCAGGAACAAAACAGGCAAGAGAGCAGGCTAAGCACAAAGTGAGTCCAAGGTCAGAGTCCCATTAACCTGCTTCCAGCCTTGGCTTTTAATCTCAGAGCATTTCACCCTGATGACCATGCTGACTTTTGCTCAGCTGTGTGGCTTGTTCCCTCCTTTCTTTTTCAGAGCTGCCAGATCATGCTGTAGTTCCTGCCATTCAAGCAGATGCAGGTCTTCCTCTTTAGGCAAGCTTTGGGTGACGCCCCAGTGGGGTACCATTGCAGGGTCTGGATTGGATTAATAGAGGTGGCTCTTTTACGCTCTTGAGGATGCTGCAACCTAGCCCAAATCTTGGGGTTGGGTGGTACAAAAATGCAATGAGCACACCTTCTTCCAAGTCAGAGTCGGCCATCAGCTTCACAGTGAATTTTGCTTCAATTATTTGGGTTTCATGGCAAACACCATCTGGGCTGTGCAACCTTCAGATCTGGCCAGTTTACTTCCTGTGTGATTTTGTGCAAACTCTCCCTGGGGGACACTTTTATATTCTTTCAAAATATCTGAGTAGAATTATAAAAGAAGTGTGAATATGAAACTATTTTTTCAACCACTTGCTGTTTTTAAATAGTTTAAAACAAATTGCCCCAGGATAGCACATATCAATAACCTGAGAACTACAACTAAAAAAAAGGAGAGGATGTTTTACAATAGTTGGCGAAAGCCTCCCATACTTGACTTTTCAGCAAAGCACTTTGTGTGCAAAGGCCTTGTGTCAGTTCTGTGGGCCCACACTGCACTGAGACAGAGGGAGGCCTGTGGAAACCTCTGGCAACTTGGGTGGGCATGTACTTCTTCTTGCTCGAAGGTGCTCCATTTCCATTCCTCCCCCCAATTGCTAGGTCAGGTGCAACAACATAAACTATTTTAATTAATGATGTGCCACTAAAAGACATGAGAAGACCAATTCAAAATTGCACCAACATGGGGCATTTCGACTGAATCGTTGTTCTGTTGACTAATTAAGAAAATAATTCTTGCCAAGGAATCCAGAGAAAAACCATTTCCCAGTGAAAAAGGTACTGTACTACAGGACCACTGTACTACAGGAAGAGCCTGTAGTACAGTGGACTAAAGCACTGTTATTAACATCTGCTGCTTGCAATTACTGCAAGTTCAAATCTCACCAGGCTCAAGGTTGACTCAGCCTTCCATCCTTTCAAAGGTAGGTGAAATGAGGACCCAGATTGTGGGGGCAATAAGCTGACTTTGTATAAATATACAAAAGTATGAAGGCTATTGCTTAATGCATTGTAAGCCGCCCTGAGTCTCTGGAGAAGGGCGGCATATAAATTAAAGCAAAAAAAAAAAAAAAAGCTTCTGGGCAACCAGTCAAGAGTGGCAGCACGGAGTTGCATTTGTGATCAACAGTTGGAGAGGCTCTGGCTGTGTCCACAATGGCGCAGAGTGAAATTTGTCTTTCTTTTTTGAAACAAAAGCTGTAGCAGACTAGCTCACTGCCTGGCCTGGTCTTCTAATCAGAGTGAGGGGCAAAACAGGGCACGCAAACTCAGTCCCAGCTGCTCATGGGGGGGAGGGGTGGATCCATCCCATTTCTCCATCCCACACCTCCAGTGGTGAAATCCAAATTTTTTTACTACTGGTTCTGTGGGCGTGGCTTGGTGGGCATGGTGTGGCTTGGTGTGGATGGCAGGGGAAGGATACTGCAAAATCTCCATTCCCACCCTACTCGTGGGCCAGCCAGAGATGGTATTTGCTAGTTTTCCAAACTACTTAAAATTTCCGCTACCGGTTCTCCAGAACCTGCTGGATTTCATCCCTGCACACCTCCCCTAATTGGTTTCATTCCAGTTACTTATCACTCACCCATCAATTTTTTTCTGACATATATACTTCTGTCCAATACATTTTCATAGTGTCCAGTATATTTATTTGTCTATTTCCAAAATCTTTTCTGAGAGGCTCTTAGTTTAGAAAGGGTATTCCAAAGAAATTTATTGAATTCAAAGTTTTATTTATTTATTCATCCATTAATCACATTTATATAGACTGATTAAATAGATGGATGGTCACAACTCTGTAGGCAGTTCACACAGTACACGTAAAGTACAGTACAGATATGGCCTAGAAGAAGGTGGCGTTCAACAGGCATTTGGTTAAAACCAACCTAGACTGGAAAGAGAGAAGGAAGTGAGAAAGAAATTTAGCATTGCCCCACCTTGATTGTATATGGGAGGGGGGGCAGGGAAAAGAAGCTCTGCCAGGCTTTCAAGAGTATGTTAATTATAGTTGCAACAATAAAGTCCATTCCAGGAGTTATATGGTTATTATTCACCAACAATCTTGTAGCCTAGTTTGAACTAATCAAAGTTTTTAGATTTTTCTCAGAGGAAATCTCAGATATAACAGATTCCACTGACCTTAATTAGAAAGTTAAAATAGTGTGGATTACTACAATTGCAAATGGGCAGAGCAGATAAGTGCCAATTAAAAATAGCTGCAACTGTCTGACTCTGTTGAATGCCAGAAGATCCAAAGCTACCCACTTCAAGCAAACTGAAAATGACTGCAGAATTAGCCTTTCTCTCTAATGTCCGGGCAAGGAAGAACTGTGGAACAGAAGAGGCCAACTCCCTTTGAGTTGTCTGATTTCTTTATCCATTTTTAGACATATCAGGGGAGGAAAATTAGCTTGTTTGGAACACTGACATTATGCTTGGTTTATTGATAGTTGCCTAAGCTATGCAAAAAGTCCAGGTAAGGAAAATCACAAATAAAGGATTGAAAAGCTTTAACACAATCCGAAGAAAAATAACTCCTCTCTCCCTGCTGTTAAAAAAGTTGTCCCTGTTTTTTCAGACAAAGCCATTATGAGGGATTCTGTTCAGATGGTGACCCTGTGGGGAAAAGAAGCCCCTCCCCACAGCATCACAGCTATCCTCATCACAGATGACCAGAGAACAATCGTCACAGGGAGTCATGAAGGCCAAGTCTGTCTTTGGGACCTGCTGCCAGACCTCCAGGTGTGAAACATATATACTTCTATCCAATACATTTTCATAGTGTCTCCTTCCAGGGCTGCTCCCAGCAACAGTCTGGTCAGAGGGAAAGCTCCTCAACAAGGACTACCTCTCCCCAGGCAGAATTAGTGATTACTTTTGGGACACCCTAGCCCTATCACAGGCTGGGGAGGAGCAGTTTCATTCTCAGTAGAATACTATTTTCCACGTATCTGCTCTGTAATCAAGAACATACAACCCATTATTGAAAATCAGTCCTTTTGACCTTGTTATACAATTAACCTTTTGCCCTTGTAGATGTCATCAAGGCAGATGCTGTTGGGGCACACGGCATCAGTGATGTGTTTGGCGAAGGCAAGAGATTTTGAGAAGCAACTGTACGTGGTCAGTGCTACTGAGAACGGGTCAGTCACTCAGCATTTCCCATGACACCTCATCTATGGAAAGTTCTGAGTTGCAGGAAATAGACCTGCTGTTTTGGAACAGTAGAGATTGGTGCCTGGTGGCTTTTCTTAAGAATAATTCTTGCTAAGGTAGGTCAGGACTAGTATGAGTATCTCTGAGATTTCAGGTGAAAAAGGAGGCTAGCTGTAGAAGAGCCCTGGAAGGTGTTTTAATAAAAGAGGAAGGCCCAAGAAGAAAGGGAAGATTGATCTTCTGAAATACAGAGAAGATAGGAGCCTTGAGCCATTCTCCAGAAACACAAGAACTTTCGTGTAACCTGCCTCTGATGTCGGCTGCTAATAGAAGCAAGGTAGCTTGTTCAATGTCTGAGACAAAGCCATTTTCTATACTTTCTTTAAGACAGCTCACAGGGATGTTGACAGAACTGTTCCACTATAGGTGAGGAAGTTTAAGCCTTAACAATTTAAAATAGTGGATTTCATCATATTTTAATAAAAACTGGTTTCAGTGTAACTTACATCTTATCCACTTCCATCTGCCCTCAAATTTCAAAGTAAATCCCATACTGGATGTGTGTGTGTGTGTGTGTGTGTGTGTGTGTGTGTGTGTGTGTGTCTCATAGCACATGATCAATTATTGTTTTGGCAGAGAGATGAGCATTTGGGACATCACCAGTGGACGGTGTGTAGAGAATACAAGGCTTCCATTTCGGCACACAGCCATCTGTGTAAGTAGAACACATCTTACCTGTGTTCTCTTGAGTACCATCTCCTAGCAGCTTCTTCTAACACAGGTCGTATTGGTGTCTCCAGTAGTTTGATGAAAAACTATTCCAGAGGTGAGAAAGGACTAAACTGAATACAGCCTGGGTTTTATACCTACATTTTTAAAAAATAGAGTAAAGATACAACTAAATGAAGATCTCACCAAATGCTTAGAAGTCCCAGACTTCTGGTAAGCACTAGGGATTCAGGAATGCTTAGACTGAATCTGGCATGCTGTTTCTTTTTTGGATGGCATTACATCCATTAGCTTCTGTCTAGCATTGTGCTGATTTTGAAGCTGCTATACTTTCTGCCTTTCCTTCTTTGGCTTTGGAAGGAACGAACAAACTGGACAAGATCGGGCCACTAACAAAGCATGTAGTTCCTGCTGCCATGGAAATGCAGCTGCACACTTCTCCAGTTCCTGCTGTGGTCGCTCTAGCATGAGCTGAAGTGAGCCTACCTGAAAGGTGGCTGCAGGCTTGGAACTGGTAGAGAAGCCACTGGTTTCAGACAGAATCTGCAGATAGCTCCAAACAAAATGCAATGGCCTTGTTTTATTGCACTAACCTGCTTCTGTACTGCAGCACCTGTTTAAGTGCATCAAATTTAGAATTAGAATTAGTATGCTCAGGAAACATGGAACTCAGTCATGTGATTTGCTTGTATCATGGGTGAGAGGCAAAGAGGAGCCTCTCTTCCACTTGTGCATGATCTCTCTGTTTTGTGAACTAAGGATGGTGCATTTTCTTGGTACACTAGCATTTTTCTGCTGCAAGACAAGCAGCTGCAGGAAGAAATATCTCCTTCGTGCATCTCTGGAACAGCACAAAGAAGAGATTGAAATGGGAATGGAAAAGGGTCCACAGGGCTCCCTTTATAGTTTGAAACAGCCCAGAATCAAGTCTAGGATGCTACTGTGAGCTGTCCAGATGCATCATCTTGGTCAGCCACTAGAGGGCAGAATGCACTTGGCCTGATCCACGCATCTCTGGGGTCGGCATGCTGTTTGGTTAAAGCAGGGGTCAGTAACCTACGGCTCCGGAGCCACATGCGGCTCTTTGGGCCCTCTGCTGTGGCTGCCTGTTGGGCGATCCCACCGCTGGCTGGCCCCGGCCCTCACCCTCCCCTCCCAGTCACTCCTTGCCTGGCCTGAGAAGGTTAGGGCGAAGGCGGGAGATGGAGAAGCGGCCAGGGCAGAGACAGAGAGATACAGAGAGACGGGGGTGGGTGGGGAGAGAGAGAGAGATACAGAGAGAGAAGCGGGGAGGAAGGGAAGGAGGGAGAAATGTCAAAAGGGTTTTGTGGTTCCCGGTGTCTTTTAACAACTGGTTCTCTCCTTAATGACCGGCTGGGTAGGCGTGGCTAGGGGTGGTCATGTGACTGTTGGAAGTGAGTGACATCAAGTTGGCCATGCCCACCCAGGTTTTGTGATTCTTGGTGTTTTCTTTTCTGTGGGAAACGGGTCCGAATGACTCTTTGCGTGCTTAAGGTTGCAGACCCGTGGGTTAAAGGATGTTCCCAACTAAAGTCTGGGAGGAGTCTGTCTTGGGATAACAGAGGTGCTTCTCAGTGGGGTTGAGTCCTGCCAGCTAATCTCTTTTGCCTTTTTCCTTTTGTACAGTATTACCACAGCTCATTTCGCATGGCAGGAGAGGGCTGGCTGGTCTGTTGTGGGCAGTATAACGACATCCTCATTATTGATGCGATAACCCTGGTTGTGCTTCACACATTAACCTCTTCTTCCTCTTCAGACTGGATCAGCTGTATGTGTTTAGTGCATTCTCTGAGGATTCAAGGTATATTTGCTGTCAAAAGCATGCAAGTTGGATGCTTCTACGCCAAGTTATCATCCATGCTTATCCATAGAAAGCGTAACATATAGGAAGATTGATGTAAAATTATATTGGTTTACCTATAATTTCTTTGGTGAGAGGGTGGGCAGATGCCTGTTTGGAAATTACAGGAATTAGTCAGAGCTGCAGAATACAGTACTGTACATCGTTGTCAAGAAGGCTGATGGTTTACTCCCAGCAGGGAGTTTACTCCTCCCTGCTGGGAAGGAAGGCTGGATTCTGTGGGACCCCTTTTCTTCTGGCCATACTTCTTAGGCCCTGGGACACAACAGGACTGCTGGTGCAAGGACAGTTTTGCCCGCTCTCAGAACTCTGGGATAGTGAATGAGGGCAGAGCAAGCCTCAATTCTGAAGGCTCTGAACAGGAGCTGCAAGGACCCCAAATGGGTGCATTCACCCACAGACACGAAGCGGGGCACCATGAGGTGCTCCTTGGAGGCTGGGTTTAGGTGCATTGGCAGGGTCTTGGCCCTTCCATGGCATCTCGGACAGGCAAGAGCAGCAGCACCATTTTCCTGCCCGCCACTCCTTGTGCCCCCTGCTTGTGACTCTCCCACAGCCATCCTGTTTCGCTTTTCCAGAGGATTCTTTACTAGCCGTATCTGCAGCAGGAGACCTTAAAGCCTGGGATTTGTCATCTTCGATCAGCAAGATACAGGTGAGAAGCAGCAAAGGTCCATATCCTGGGCCAGGTGTCTCTTTCTCTTCAGTCTGGAAGTGTTGATGCAGGAGTGTTAGCAACATCCCTGTGCGTGGACGTAGAGGGGCCCCAGGTAGTGTTGAAACTTCTGGAAAGTTCTGCATCCAGGCCCCAAACTGAATGCAAAGCAAATTTTCACCTAGAAAGGAGTGATCATATTTGATGTTAAACATGATGGGAAATTAATTTCCTGGATATGACATGGACTTTACAGGGAAAAAAAAACAAGTCAGTTTTTTTTTAAAGGTCCAATTCCAATCTCAGACAGATCAGAATAACTAGAAAATAATTTATCTTACAAAGAATTCCTAAGATTTGGTTGCAATTATATTTCCAGCATAAATTTCCTAAAAGAATCCAAATCTTAAAACATATATATTTCCAAAATAGAAAATATACACAACTTTCTAACTGTCCTAAATCAGATATTGTATGGCTTGTGGCATAAGACCTCACAATTAGTATATTCTGAAGGAGTACAAAGGGGCATAGGGGGTTATTCTAGAAAATGTCATGATGCACAAACACTCCCTTTTCTCAGAAAAAACGGGATTTTAAGGGAAATATCAGTTAAAGTAGTTTCTGTGCTCTGTTGATACGCCAGTATAAAATCTGTCATCAGTCTCAGACAGTCGTATGGGGAAAAGTCAGTGGAGCCTCCCTGGCTTTTGCTATTTGTTTTGTGTGCTTGGTCTTGGGTTTTATTTTGCCTAACCTGTGACAGGGTAGAGAATGTCCTGTAGCTCTCCTAAAATCCCAAACTGCCCCAAGCAAGGCAGCATTGTTTAGATGTTGAAATCCTATGTGGCAAGGGGACCTTATGTTCCCTTTGCCATCATAGCTTGAGAGCATGCTAAAATACAAGAGAACTGAAAAGGAATAGATTGGAAAAAGAGTTCAAAATACAGCCATTCCTCCGTTCTTTCCATTAAATCTGGTCAATCATCTTAGGAAACCAAATGCCATATTTGGGAGAGGCAAATTCTCCCCTCTTAATCAAACCAATTGACTCCCTGAGTAAACTTTTACTTTATAGCCCATCTTGCAGTGATGACTGACCATGTTATTTTTCATTTTTCCATTCCTCCCCCCAAATGACCTTTTCTTTTTCTTTCAATGTGCAGGAGAAGCAGAACGTTTCTGAGAGAGAATGCCAGCCTCTGGGCTGCACACTCTGCAATGCAATCCGATTTTGCACTTATACAGAGAGGCTTCTCTTAGTTGTATTCTCCACCTGCTGGAAGGTATTACTTAAGCAATGCATGCAATATTAGGCATTTCCTTCACAAATAACTTTAAGAGCTTATCAAAATGCAGAGGCTGAGTGAAAATTGAAAAATAATCATATACAAATTGTAATAGAGAATTAAGTCATACAAAATGATAATGAATAGACTAATGTTTAATAAACCAAATCAGACCAAACCAAACTAATGTTATTGATTTTAACACACATCCATTTCCCCCAATTTGAGAAACTAAATTAAAGCTATACCATAATGTGAATGTTCATGTTTCATTCCTTTACAGTAATAGATCCAAAGAATTTTCTTGCCTTTGCAAAAGGCATCTTGTTATTCTAGGTGTTCCCTTCCATGATTCTGATAACTTTAGAGATTGAATGAGTTTAATAAATGAACTGTTATGCCCTGAGCTGATGAACTGTCTGGCCATGGTGTTCCTGGTTGTGCCAATTCTTTTCTCCAATGCACTTGCTGGACAAAAAGATGCCCCTCCACCGCCCCCCCCCTCAGAAATCTTCCAGAAGGCCTTCATCACACTCAGATTTTCCACTGTTCCAAGATTCCTCATGTGTGTCCTGCTTCCAAATTCACATTGCTCCCATGCTCTGTAACTGCTTCCTCTGATGGGAGGGAATTGGAGGATGGGACAGGGCTCTGGCCAGAGGGGATAGATATCTTTAATTCCCCTCTTTATAGCAACAGGGGGTCACCTTTCCCCTTTTTGTCTCTGGCTTCAGGTGTATGATTACTGTGACTTTTGCTTGCTGTGGACTGAGTTTAGCCCAAGCAGCCAGACCTTGGCAGGAGGGGAAATCCTTGCTGCTCATAGGTTGATCATTTGGACAGAAGATGGGCATGGCTACATCTATCAACTGGTGAACAGGTGAGACACAACAAGTGCAAGGGAGTTGGCAGAAGCACCACCTGGAGCCTGTGAAGCCTATTGATGGCAAAACCCTCCACATTTCTAAGATCCTGACTGGGGGACCCTCCCTTTGGCCCAAGGAGCTTTTGGTCAGGCAGCTGCTACCCTTGTTGGACAAGAGGGCATGCTCTTTGGGGCAATTCCCATAAGGAAGTGTTTGCTAACGGAGGAGCTTCCGTTCCCATGCATTGTCAGAGGACTGATCCTCCCTCTTCCCATGTCTTTAGTGGCCTTTCACGGAGCATCCAGCCATCCAAAGGAAGGGTGCTGAAAGAAACAGTTCATCCTGTTTTACTCTCTTCTACTGAGGTGCAAGGCAACAAAGTAAGTTGGCTGGGTTTCTAGAGACATCACTGGGTTTCCATAAATGCAAGCACCATTACCAACCAAAGCCCATAAAGCTAGGAACTGAGGGCATTTTCTCCAAGGATTTTCAGTTTGCCATTGGAATCACCATGGATTCCATTGTAGGGAATTAAAGGATTTAAAAATGGCTCCTTGCTTTCTTTCATGCTTATTGCATCTCTAAATTTGTGTGCTCTAAGCTGAAAATCAATTTATGAGTAACTGGAAGCCACTCTCAGCCTCAGGCTGTTCAAACTGCTAGAGGAACACAAGTGTGTAAGGGAAGGTGAAGCATCATTGTCATGAATGTGTGCATTTCTTTAGACCTCTGTACTAATATGCAAAACACACAGAAAACTGTGAAGTGGGAACAAGCAGAAGTAATCTGCAAACTGTGAATTGGAACTTGTGGGTGCCCCTCAAAGAAGTTGATTATTTGTCAGTTAACAAAGCTCCTCTTCCGGAATTTTACTTTCAATAGAGTTTTTCTTACATCATGGGCTTCATGAACGAAAGGAAGGAACCCTTTTACAAGATTCTTTATTCTGGACAAGCTTCTGGGAGGATTACTTTATGGCATGTTCCTGATGTGCCTGTTTCAACTCTAGATGGCTCTCCAAAAGGTTAAGATATTTTTTATTTTAGAGCTTGCATTGCAAAAGGTAAAAATGGGACCTCCTAGCATAAACTCCAAGACTTACTACTTTGCTTATCTTCTCTATTCAGAGGCTGATATGGGTTTGGATATACATCACTGCTAAATAATATAGGCATTGGGATGGGAGACAGTACATAGTACCAATGGCTGGAGAAGGCCATTCAGAGGGGTGGTTGCACTCATGTTCTGCTTATTCTCCATCCAAAGGCTTTTGCCAGGCCAGAACACTAAACTAGAGGGACCCAACTCTCCTCAAGGATATGAACAGGAAGGTGCCATCGCTCACATCTCATTGTTTTTTTCTCCCCAGTGATCCCAGTAGCAGCATCCAGGACTCTGCAGGATAACTTTAACATCTACTGTCCGATAGCTGAAGGTATCCCTGATCACCCCTGGGGAGTTCCCATCACAGTTTCTACATACATTCCCAGCCTCCAGAAGTTGGTCTGTGGATATAAAGATGGCAGAATTATCACAGTACCAGCTTTGCATGCTGCAAAGGCCAGACTGTTGGGAGAGGGTTCTGTGCAGAAAGGTGAGCACCTTCTTTACTTTACAACAAGGGGGGTAGGCATTAGGGTTCCCCCCTCACCTGAATAAAACCTTCCTCAACTCCCAAGTGCTTTAGGGACACAGCCACTGACTTTTCTTGGCCAGTAGCTCTTTCTCCAGTGCCTCCTCCTTCTCTGCACCTGCAACCTTGGGCTCCCTGGGGGTCCAACTGAGCTTGACCTCTTGGCCCTCAAGCCCAGAGCAAGTGCACGCCCGTCGCCATGTGCAGCCATTTTATGAACATGGCCTTACCCTCTACCTCCACTGGGGCCCAGAAAGGCCGCCTCCTGTTCTGGCTGCCCAGGAGTCGATCTGGGAGACTTGCTGCAGAGTTCCCCCTCGGGGAGCATTCTGTGCTGCCTCCTCCTCTCCCATCTGCTCTCAGGGGCCAGTGGGAGCCCCGCGCAACACCCACCTCAGCCAGGGCTCCAAGGCTGCAAAAAGGCGGAGGGGGGGCCTGGCGGTACTGGCTGCTGCCCGCCCGATTTTCTCTTGCAGACGACGCTGCGCCCTGTGTGCTGAGCAGCGGCAGCAGCGTGACGGCCCTGCTGGTGCTGCCCGGCCGGCCAGCGCCCTGCTGGCTGCTCTCCGGGAGCCGGGATTCCTGTGTCATCTGGTGGGACATCTTCACTGGGGAGGCGCTGCACCGCTTCGCGCTGGATGCGGGGCCCGTTGACCGCCTGCTCCTCTCGCCGGACAGCTGCAGGGTGAGTTGCGAGGCCCAAGGCGACTCCCTGGGAACTCAACCAGGCGGGGCGGGTGTCTGCTTCGCTCCAGGAGTTTAGGGGCGGGCGAGAGGGGGCTCTTGCCCTGAGTGCAAGCGTCCCAAGGCCACCCAACATGTGTAGTTCTTCCCGACATCCCTCTTGGGCCTGACTGAGGAAGTCTTCCTTGCCTTGTTTTGTAGCGGAAAGGTCACCGCCTCGTATGCTGCGTGTGTAGCGACCACTCCGTTGTTCTTTTGCACGTCCAAGAGCGTGCCTGCCTTATGCGTGCCAGGAAACACCTTTTTCCCGTGACAGCCTTACGATGGCACCCCATGGAGAATCTGCTGGTTGTGGGGTGTGAAAATGATTCGGTCTACGTTTGGGACATTGAAACAGGTGATGGAAGTGAGGCTGCTCCGGTTCGCCCCTTCTCTTCTTCTGCAGCTGGCAGTCCCTGGGCATCCTTAGGAGTTAGTTGTAGTGATCAGCAGGAAAGGAACGGATGGACTCTCATCTGCCCCTTATTTTTCCTGCTACAATTCCTATTTGTGATTATTAGAGGAAGCAAAATTGGCGCTGAATAGATCTGCTTTTTGTCTCTCACCCCAAAACCTAGACCTGTTATAAATAGATTGCAGAAATGTGGGTGACAATTAGATAGCAGGGATCTATGCCATCATCAAGCAGCCATCTCAGTTATCAGCTCAATTAATGGCAAGTTTATGGACAATAGCCATGGACCCTGAATCCTTAGCTCTGCTTGTCCCAACAGACCCCAGATTTCACAATAATTGCAATAATTGGGGCGGCCACTAGAGGGCAGCATTTCTTAGCCTTAAAGGAACTCTATATGTCCTGGTTTGGATTATCAGAGGATCACTGTCTATACTGGATTCTTTTTAAAAATGTGCTTTGAAAAATTGTGGCCTGATCCTGGAGAATACAGGAAAGGTAAAGTGGAGACCTGCTGCTGTGACCATCCACCTTCCTTTCCGCCCTTTGCCTAGGAAGTCTAGAGCGCCACGAAAGTGGGGAGACGGCCAAAGCGATCCTTGCTTCCTGTGAAGATTCTGGTCTTATGGCCGATCCTCTTTATGCAGCCTGGGAAGAAGATGGCCAGCGAGAGAAAGATCTGGGTGGCTCATTGTCCAGCTCCTCTGCCTTTGGCAGTTTTTCCTGCAACAGGCTCGCTCATCAAAGAAGGTCTTTTTGTTGTCAGGTGAATACATAGAAGGAAGCAGTTGCTGGGTGTGTGAATGGAAGCCTGGTTCTTTTGTGCTCCCTTTAGAAGCCTAAAGCCCCCATTTCTTCCCCATCCCCTCTGATGACTCCTCCTGCCCCCCATCTTTGGAATGCCCTTCCAAGGACCGAGAGCTCCCATTGATAGATTTTAGCCACGTCTGGTGTTTGTTCTATATCACCATAGTTGGTGGCTTCATCCATTCAGCCTTGAGAAAAAGCCATCCTTTTAATTGCCCAAGTGTTGAAAAATGGGCATACAGTATACTTATTAGTCCCCTCATCCATACAAACTTTTACAGCCTCTCTACCTCCCTGTGCAAGGTCTGGGCATTTTCAGATGTCAAGTATGCCTTCTGCAATTAGTCATACCTTTCTATTGTGTTCTATTAGCTATCCATAAGTTTAGAGGAATGTTTTCAAATAAAAATGAAGTACTCATCAAGAAAAAGCAATTGGAGCTCTTAGTAAGAAAAATGTGTTTAGCAAATAAGAAGATGCCCTTGAAAAGGCTCCCTGGCTATTGCTGCTTCCAATCTGCGTGTGGTTCACATTTGTGTTGTTTCAAGGGGGTCTCACTTCTTCCCCTCCCCTCCTTTGGGATACCCAGTGAGGAATGTGGGAGGAGAGGGCTTTTTCAGGAAAACATGCAAGTCAGCAGCATCTGCAGGATTGAGGAAAAGAGCACAGGAGACCTTCAGGTTTTCCAGCTGTTTGTTCTGATGCCTGCCTACCTGCTCTTAGAATGGCTGGAAATCTGCATTAGAGCTAAGATTAAAATTTGTCTTGGAAACAAGCTTGTCCTTTCTCTTTGTCCCTTTGCTTGTTTGATCTGTTTACAGGTTAAGGATGGCCAGCTTTGGAATGCTGATTTCTGCCTCATGGAGGCTGACCCCACACTTTCCCTTTTCGAAAGGGAAAAATGGGGCTCTTATTAGAGGGGGCTGCTAGGGAAGAAAAGGGATCAAGGGAGGGCTCTTCATTTCAGAAGAGGAAGCATCAGCATACCTGCTGCCAAGTGGGATGGACCTGCTCGGGGGAGAGAACCAGGTCCCCTGGGAGAGAGAGGGGAGATCCTTAGACAGACTGTATTTGTGGCCGATGACCATATCCAAATGGCTGTGGATGAACTGAGCCTAGAAATCCCTCTGACCAGTTAAAACTCCTCAAGCTTTTCCTTTATGGCTGTTTCACTACACATTGGAAACACGTTTGTGTCATTTGGTTGTTGCTTTTCAACATTTCTTTACCATATTGATATGTCATTTATTCCTCATGCCTTTCGTTTGCTGTTTTGCTATTTTCAATAATGGCTTGTTTTATACTTCTTTTCAAAAGTGAAATATTCGCATATTTATTGATTACATTCATTGTTACGTGACATCCACCTGAATTGAATATAAATGAATATAAATATTTTGTTATATTATTTAATTATAATTATTGCACTGACTATGGTAATGTCAACTAAATTATTAAAACATTTATCTTTCAGTTAACTACTCTCTGCTGGGCTCAGGGGCCTTTTGCTGTTTGGCCATTGAGGGCAACATGGGAGAGCATCAGTGTCAACATGCTCCTTTTTGATTTGGAAGGGCTAGTGGAATTGCTCTGCTCCTCTCAGGCCAATGGACTGAAGTCCTCCAATTCCTTCAGTACTATCGACACTTTAAAGAGAGCCAGAAATGCAACAGAGAAAAGGACATTAATGTTACAGAGAAACAGAACTTCCGGATCCCTCTTTCCAGTGGATGGGCAGGTCAGAGCGGCTAGCGAAGAACAAGACTTTGGGGAGGTGCATACAAGTGGAACCCTGGAACAAAGTGATGGCATCAAAAGACGCAAAAAAGCAAAGAGTTCCAAGAAGATTAAAAGGCAGTCCTCTAGAAAAACCAGCCCAACTGTTGCCACAGAGGCAGCCAAACTCCTTTTGTCCTGTTTTTTCCCCTGGGGTGTGAACAGAGAGTTGGATGGTCTTTGTGTTCAGTATTTAGGTATCTTGAGACTTTTCTCTCCTGTCTCCTTTGGACTGCTTTCAAAAAACAATTATCTTACTCTGATGTTACCAGGATGGAACAGTGCTAATCCTGAGAGGATGGAAAAGCAGCAGGAGGTAGTCAATCTATTTTCTAGCAAAGTGCTGCATTTATACAGTAAATACTATAGTGTAACCCAAGAGCAAGCAGGCAAGAAGAATGGATGGAGAAATACTGTTACTTCTACAGAACAAAGGCTAGTTTTGGCTTATTTGTTGAGCAGGATGTCTTTAGTTCAAAGGATAATTAACAGGCCTTCTGAAAAGACCAGGTGAGACCAAGTCTAGCTTTTTCTGAAATAAAAATTGATTGTTGTACAGTAGTTAGTAGAAATGGATGAGCAGTTCTTACCTATCATATGTCATTCACATATAATCTAAGATGATGTCTTTGGAGCTCCCTTCTCCCCAGTCAGCTTCTGGCCACCAGGTCTATTCCTCTGAAAAGCCTGAGCTTGCCTGGTTCCTGGGAGAAAGCGGCCTCCGAGGCTTCCTTGCATTGTGTGCCCCACTGTCCCCTTTCACAAAGGAAGTTATATATATATATATAAAGTGTTTTTCTATCGAGGCACCTGGTCTGCCCCAACATGTGGGAGGGAGCATACTGCATCCCTTTCACCTTTCAACTCCAATCCAGGAGCCCTCAAGCTGTCGCATTGACGACAAACCATTTTATACCAAATTTATATTTCACTGATAAAGAAATAAAGGGAGACTAGTATAGATCTATTTCAAGCTATTTAGCTCTAATCTCTCCCCTGGCTCAAGCTGATGAAGGGAGGAGAACTTGTGGCTCAGAGGTTAATACAACTGCCTAACATCAGGCAGCCCAAGTTCGAATCCAAGTAATGGTATGGCTAGCTGATGAGAGCTAAATAGCTTGAAATAGATCTATACTAGTGTCCCTTTATTTCTTTATCAGCAAAATATAAATTATATATATATATATATGATATTAATTATATATAAATTATATATAATTATATATGTATAATTAATTTTATATCTATCTATCTAGTTTAGTTATATATAATTAAAGGAGAGAGAGAGAGAGAGAGAGAGAGAGAGAGAGAGAGAGAGAGAGAGACTAACTGTTGGCCCTTTGCTGTCTGTGTTGGGGTCCCTGAGAGACAGATGATCTCTTTGCTTTCAGCCTCATGAAGCGCAACAAATGGAGACCTGCAGCATCTCTGGTCGTGGATGATCTTAACCTAGAGTCTTCTCCACGTGAGTCCTGGTGACGCAATCCATACTGTTTCCTAGAGGTATATTGTGATGAGAAGAAACCTTCCTTCCTGAAGGAAGATTCAGTGGTGAAGAGAAGCCATAGCTTGCCTCAACCCTTCCAAGCCCTAAAATGTTCAGAGGCACCAGGTAGCCCAGAGGACTACCTCTGGGCTACCTTCAGTCTCCTTAATTTAATAATTTCAGCACATGGTACAATATGCTGTTATTATTAAACATTATTAAATAAAATATAAATTCCCCAATATCATTCACAATAAAGATAAGAAATGACCACAAATATAGGCAGGTAAAAAAAATTCCAAGACAAATAGAACTCTTGGTGCTGAAAAAAATGTAAAAGAACACTTAAAAATCATGTTAATTAGATGATGTTTAATTTTTACAGGCTTTTGCCTCAGAGCAAAATTAAACTTCTCGTAATGCAATTGTTTACAAAATGTTGTTTTTAAAATTTACCAAAATTTCATTTGAAGTAAATAATTTACTTTATTTATTTGCTCATAGGCCAAAAATAGTAAAAGAAACACCTAGCACAGATGACACTAAACTAAGTGAAAGAAGTTATAAGAGAAAGTAGAAGGGGAAAAGCACATTTGTGCCTGCGGGTGGTGGAAGATTAGGAGGAGGGAGATCCAGACTCTAGTTCTGCTTTGGAGTGACTTTGAGCCACGGTTAGATTATTGCAACATGCTCTACATGGGGCTACCCTTGAAAAGTGTTTGGAGACTACAGTTGGTCCAGAACGCAACCACGCGAGCTGTCGTGGGTGCACCTAGGTACACCCACATTACACCAATTCTCCGTGAGCTGCACTGGCTCCCTATTGGTCTCCAGTCACAATTCAAGGTGTTGGTTATTACCTTTAAAGCCCTACATGACTCAGGGCCAGGGTATCTTCGAGACTGCCTTCTACCGCATAACTCCCAACGACCGGTAAAATCCCACAGAGTTGGTCTCCTCCGGGTCCCGTCAGCTAAACAATGCCGGCTGGCAGGCCTGCAGGGGAGGGCCTTCTCTGTGGCTGCCCCAGTTCTCTGGAACCAATTACCTCCTGAGGTCCGGACCACCCCCACCCTATTGGCCTTCCGAAAAGCGGTGAAGACCTGGCTTTTCCGGCAGGCCTGGGGCCGTTGACCTTGCTCTTGCGATCTGGCAAGATCCGGCCATGAATGGTGTGAATGAGTTTTAATGTTTTTAATGTTTTTAATTTTTAAATGTTTTTTATAATGATTTTAAATGCATTGTGAGCCACCCTGAGTCTTCGGAAAGGGGTGGCATACAAATTGAATTAATAATAATAATAATAATAATAATAATAATAATAATAATAATAATAATAATAATAATAATAATAAACAGTCCCCAATCCTCAACCCTCAGCTGGGAAATCTACAAGCAGCTACCTGCCACCTACACTGGACCAACCTGGTAGCTTATGGTCAGCATTCTTGTGAAAGGCCCTTCTGTTATCATTTCATGTGTCACTCTTGAGCAACTGTCAAAGAAAGGGATCTTTTCTAGAGAACATTATATTCTGTAGGAACAAAATCCTAACTGATAATGTTTCTTCTGCTTCAGACATATTGAGGTTTCCTGTTTGTGAGGCAGATAATCGTTCATTTGTCAAGCTAATTTCTTGCTGGCGAGACCAATCCATAGAGGTAAGAAATTAACACCATTGCAAGGGCTTAAAATCCCCCCAGGTTTCATCTGGGGGAACAGTTTTGCAGAGACAACAAAGTTTTGAGTCAACAAAGTGGAAGTTAATCCTGAGTGAGGAGCATTTCTTTCCCATGCTGTGGGCCATTTTCTTTGGCACATTGTATAGAATTTTGTATGAAAGTGGCAACTTGTCACTCAGCTAAATTCTTGATGCTTAATATAGGAGTCCCTGGTCATGCCTCAGTGTTTATCAGGGTGCCCAGGGGACTGCTCTGGCTGAGCCTTCAGCCTTCCAAACGGAGGACAGCAGCTAGAAGGGGAGCTGAACAGAAGAGACCACAGCCTACTGGTCTCTTCCTCTAGACCCCCTTCATCTGCAGAAGTACCATGTGGCTGACTCCCATCTCTGAGCAGGCTGCATGTGAGGCCTGGCTTAGGTATCAAGACTGTTTAATTGTACATGTAAAAGCTATTAGTGGTAGGAAAAATTCAAACAATTCAGGATAAACATTCCCTGCATATAGAAGAAAATATGTGCCCAACCCTTTCCCTGATGTGCTAACTTGATAAGTGCATGGGATATTTGGGAATATTTCTCCTCCAGTACCAAGTCTGCAGCTGGGCCGTGGCTGTTAGGAGACCCCAATTCAGCTCTTTTTGCTCCTTCCCTGAACCACCGAAGAATACTCATCCCTTCTGGGGAAGGAGTGGGGCAAAGAATCAAGTCTGTCTCAACAGAAATTTAATTCCCCCTCTTTGTGGCAGGTGATGGAGGCCACTCAGGCAACTTTGCTGGCTGAAGTGGAACAGAGCATGCAGCAGAAGACCTTGGCTGGAGGCTGTGGGCAAACCAATTCTACCAGATGGGGGTCAGCGGGGGCCAAGAACCCCCCTTCACTGGGTACAGCTTTTGGTAAATTCACAACAGTGATTTCAGGAGGAAGTGCAGAACAACCTGAGGCCTATTAGTAGGCCTATCCCTATTAAGTTACGGAGCCAGAAGAGTGGTGAATTTACGACCCCTGTATTTACCTGCCTCCTGCATTAGGTGAAGGTTGCCACCCCTCCCCCATCAAGTTATACCAAGAACTGCTGCCGGTTGCTCTCATCCATAACCCCAGAAGGATGCTCAGGCCTTTGTAGGTTTGGGCCTCATCTTCCAGCGGTGATGCTTAAAGAAAGAGACTTGATGATGGCACTGGCTTGTGTCCTTGTAGAGTCCTTGTAGAATTCCCCTCTCTCATATAAGGAAATGAAAGGACTGACTAGAATGACTAGGTTTGACCAGAGTTGTCCTTGGTTTTTCTTAGACAGCTGCGATTAAGATCTTTGGCCAGAGGCTGTTCTCATGGCCATAGACTGCACTTCAGCTGGTGTCCATTAGAGCCATGCTTCAGATTACAGCTCTTTCCTGTAAAGATATACAACTCAATTTAATGCTTTCTCATCCGACACCCACCCGTGATTGCAGTTGATTCCTCTCACTTTGTCAACGCTTATTTACAAGTGTAGCTCTAACATTAGTGGTCAAGTATTGAAGGAAAAGCATTGGAAGAGCCTGTAAAATTTCAGCTTATTTCACTCCTTGCTTCATGTTGTTTAGCGGAGAACTCCTTAATGCAACAGAAATCAGATTTGCCGAGCATTTTACACAAAATCCAATTGTCCAGGCGCCATACCAGGGTTGTCTCAATCCTTAGGAGGATAGTTTCCAATAGGCCATCGGTCAAGTCTCAAATGGAAGCACATATTTGGGGTGCCCATGCATGGAATCTGATCCTTTAAAAATGTTCTCTTATTCCATGTACAATATGTGCTGTGTGGGAGAGATAGTTAAGCATCCACATAAGTGCAGCAACAGTGCTGGCAAGTTAGTAATAACAGACCATTCCTGCCGATATTTGTGTGAACATCCCTCATAAACCCCAAAAAATCTCTGTAATGAATTACAGTACGGTATGTGCGTAGTCAGGGGAATGATCTCTGTGGGCCTGCCTCTTTTCTTCCCTGCTCCCCTGGCATGGGGAGTCCAAGACCTGGGGATTGGAAGGGATCACAAGGATCATCTAATCCAGCTGTAACCTTATAGGACCCAGCCGTGTGCAGCTACTCCAACATGAGCTGTTTTCACAGCTACTCTTCCAAATCCTGCTGGAAAATACCAATTTGATAGCAGTAGGGAAGAAGACTGCCACTCACTTTAGGAGTGCTGCTGCATTTGCAAAAAAGTAGGCAAAAAAATGGGAAACTAAACTCCGTTGTGTGGAAGCAACACATGGAAGGGCATTTTTCTTTTAATGTTGACTTTTGGTTGAATTCATTTTAATCCTCTCAAGATTTGGAAGGGTGGGCTTGCTATTGAAAGACTATAATATCTTGTGATTCTTCCCAGGTACCATGGGCATGATCAACTGTGAGAGCTGCATAACCACACCAAATGTTGAAGATGGGGAATGTTCTGCAGAGGAACTGGGGGTTCCAGGTGAGGTTCTTTTGATCAGTGGAGCCATCATGCCAGCAGGTACCTACAACTGCTTTCAACAGATTTTGGTTGGACATCGGGAAAAATTCTATGATTGTAAGAACGATTCAAGCATGGAGCTGACTTCCTTAGAAAATGGTAAACGCTCATGGCTGGAGGTATCTAAAGAGAGGCTGGGTGGACATGGGTCAGAAAATTCTCAGAGAGCAATTTTGTATCTTTCAAATTAGAATATCAAAAACATAATTCATATTATTACTCAACAGGTGTAAACAAGCCACTTCCTTGGATATCCAAACTGTGTTCCTGCAAGGTGTGTTAGAAGAGTGGTTGAATTTCCCAATGAGAAGAATTGTTGCAGACATAGAAGTGTCTCCATTATGCTTGGCTGATGCTGGCTTGGGTAGCCCTCCAGTTTTCTTCTCAGTTTACTCCTACATCTCTTCCTTCAAATATACTCTGACTGCCATTGCAAGAACTCTGGAACACCAAGATTAGATTGACACACACTCCCCAACCCTGCTGACCTATTGCAGATTACTGAAGATCTGGGCTTGCTTCAGGCCTTGAGGCAGGAGGTTTTTGTCAATTGTCATGTTTATCCTCATCAATCACTGTAGGTTTTTATCTTTTGATGTTGTTTTTTTAAGAGTTAAGACAATTTACAGAACATGCCAAAATCCATTTAAGAATGAGACTGCAAGCCCTGGAAAGTAAGAAGTCACGGTAGGTCTTGCACTGTCCTTGGGGTGCTTTATTCTCAGTTGTCTATTTTCACTGCTAGATCCCATCCTGGGCCTGTTTCAAAAGCTTCTCTCTAACTTCTCAAGTACTTGGAATTTGCTTCACAAATTCTGTAAGTTTGAGATGGGGAAAATATCTTATTAACCACGGAAGCTTAAAATTTTAATTTGTAGTAGTTTACCATTTGATGGTCTTTAAAACATTGCAAGTGATTAAAAGCAGCATAAAAATAAATACAGTCAGTAAAGGGCCTCATGCATTCTTAGTGGCTGCTGGTTAATCCAAGGTCTAGGTAGTGGACATGAATGCTCAGGCACTGAATACCTCCTTGGCAAGGAAAGGCAACTTCCCTTTAGGGTAAATTGTAATTCATTATTCTGTAATTAAATTAAACATCTGTGACTAACAGTATCCCAATTTGTCTGCAGGGCATTAGAGCTTCATGGCTCTGTTTGTCTTCTATAAGTAAGGCAGGCATTGGTGGTGAAACTGGCCAAGCATGCAGCAAAATATTTCCTCTTTCTATTTCTGGTCTGTCACAAGAGGAGAAGATAAAGAAATAATAGATTCATGGAGGTTTAACACATTTTATCTTGTTCTGATTGCATGTCTGTTTGTTTATACAATGTATAGGCCTCCTATCTTACCTCAAGGTAACTCTACTTAGAAACATACATCATGTTCCCAAAGGATATGAGAGAAAGACTGGGAGATAGGAGCCTGCTTGTTAACGGAAGTACGAGGGCTGATATATTGCAAGAGAGATTTGGTGACATCCCTCTAGAACTCTGTTTGGTGGCTTTCATCAGGATAATGTTGCTAGTGAAGGGAGTGGGGAGAACCAAGGTCCATTTATCCTTTCTGGAGAACCAGATGGCTTCACTCCCATAAGTGGATACATGGATGCCCGTTTGGCAGCCTCAGGGAGGAATATTTTTTTTTTGCAATGCAACTTACTCCATGGGGCAACTAGCTTAGCTGCCTCTCAGTTCACTGTGGATGTTTCCTAAGGTGTACCCATTTGGCTTCCTGTATTTTTTATTTCATTTTCAGTTGTTACTCTGTTCCTGGGAGCTTTGCAGCACTCTGGAAGGATCTGACCGTACTTAGCACACTGTTGCAAACAACAATCCTACCTGCTCCAGTCTGAGAGAAGCTCCCAGCCGCAAATGTCTTTCCATCTGAAGTTCTTGTGGAAGCCAACCTGTCTGTCCTCAGAAGGAAGGCTATGTTGCCTGGCTAGAGAAGCTCTGTTCCCCTCAGGCAGGCAGGCAGGCAGGCAAGGCAGGCAGGCAGGCAGGCAAAAGATGAGGTAGGCAGGCAAGAAGCCTGGGGGGCATGTTTAGATAAAATGGATCACAGCTCTGTCCTATGACAGGGCTTTCTCTGGCATTCGAGGTTGTTCAGAGCTGGCAGTGAGTTGATAGGATGATTGTCAAGTTATTATTGACATATGTTCAGGTAAATATAAAAGATCACCTATAAAATAAAAATGACTTTTGGGATGAAAGAAAATATTAGGAAAGATGATGTGGATCGACAATCCCTCTGACAATTTTTGCTCTGTGAAACTGACTAGTCCATCTTGGTCACCAAATCCCTACATGGGTAGAAAATGATATGAAAAGTGAGAGCAGGCAAATAGGAACCAGAGTTGATAGGGAATAGAATAGAATAGAATAGAATAGAATAGAATAGAATAGAATAGAATAGAATAGAATAGAATAGAATAGAATAGAATAGAATAGAATAGAATAGAATAGAATAACAGAGTTGGAAGGGACCTTGGAGGTCTTCTAGTTCAACCCAACCTTAGGCAGGAAACCCTACACCACTTCAGACAATGGTTATCCAACATCTTAAAAATTTCCAGTGTTGAAGCATTATGGCCAATTGTTTTCTGGGATTGAACCCAGCAGAGGATAATTTCCTGATTATAACTGAACACTTGTATTGCCAAATTAGCCATTCAAACCTGTGTACTTCTCAAATGTCAATGGTTTGAATGTAGTGACCCTGATGGCTTCTGCACAACAGTTTTCCTGTATATTCACTCTTAAAAAGATATACATGTTTCTAAAGAGTCCCCATGGAATTGGTTTTAGGTGGGCCATTATCTTGATAGTTTGCAATTGGCCTCAATAAGATGCTAATTTGGATGACTCAGGTCAGGCCTCTATGTTGGCTGGCTTGTGTTCAGTGACCCTGTTCCAAAAGTACATTGTTAGAAAACCCATTATGAACACTGCACACACTCGGGAGAAGTGGCAGTTTTGCAGATTGATGGTGTGATGTTGCCACTTTAGAGAAAAGGATCCATGAATTATTGAAATATGAGTTAATGTTGCTTGATTCTCCAATGAGGCTGGTGCTATTTAATGGCATTTTTAAGGTCCTTCTGAGGGAAAGAGAAAACAATAAGAGTCTTACTTCACCTTGGGCAGATGCAAGTTTTCAAATGTTTGATAAGCAAGAACTGTATTTGTTTTTACTAAATGTATTTGTAATGGAATGTAGCAGGGGAAGAGCTTGTAAAAACATAGTATTTACAAAAGTTGTTTAATGTTTTTTTAAAAGCCTAACTACTAACTGCTGCAAGAGGCAAAGCCCTTGGCAGGTTTAAATAAAGCCTGCAGGCCAATTTACTCTGTGGAATGTGTCTAAGGAGGAAACCATCTCCACTGAGTAGAGTTTGCACGTGGTGGGAGTTCCAGAGAGAACCGGAAGCATCGCAGCGAGACTAATCTCCTGGATTATTGAAATTCACTTTACACAGGGGTGAAGGGGTATTTTTCAGGGCCTAACTACTAACTGAAGACTATGCAGCCAAAGACAAAGCTTGAACAGTTACAAAATACAATAACTCTTGTGTTTGCTAGTACACTTTCAATACTATAACACCTTTATTTTGAGAGCTATATTGGTGACCGGTTTGTCTCTGAATGCAGTTCAAGGTACTTATCAAGTCCCATACAGCTTAGGGCCTGAGGATGGTGTTTATGTCCACATCTTTGAAGTTCCCCACCTACCAAGCAGCCTTGTGGGAAGGGGCCATTTTTTAGAAAGATGAGCAATTTAGAAATGTTAGAATGCTCAATACTTGAATCAATGCTAAATGTTAAAGAAATATTAAGCAGCATTGCTTGAATTTGGCTTACTGATAACTAAATACAAACAAGAATCTTTAAGGCAGGGATTGACTGAGTCCCATCTTTAAAGTCAAGTCCGACTAGTTGTAGACTTTAGTTTGACTGCTGATTGGTCTTTAAATATTAAATGCCAATCAGCAGTCACCAATTTCTAAAAACCGGTCAGCAGTCAGGACACCTGGTATAGACAGGAACCCAGGCAATTCCATGTTCAGTTGTCTGTGAAAGGTGCCAGCCACAGCTGCCAGTGAAATATCAGGAAACCAGTAGTATAGACTATGGTTACTAAATTCCAAAACCCATCCAATACTGGCTGCGAAAGCTTACATCAAGAATCCTATAAGTTTCCAAAAGGCAGGCAGCTCCTTCAGGGACTATGCAAAGAGAAAGCTGGGCAGCTTCTTGGAACTTTCTGAATGCTGGGCTAACCCAAGTGTCTGAGCTGAGTTTTCAGGCAGCTATTTTTCTTTTTGAAAATTGTCTTGAGCGGAACCCCTCGCTGTTGCTTTAGTTTTCTCCCCCTTCAGCCACACTCCCACAGGGGAAACAAAATGATTCTGTGTGTCTGGGGGATGACTTCCCCCGTGATCTCGGCCTTCCAGGGCTGAATTCCTATAGACCTGTCTTTTGGCTCATGCTAATGCCACTTAGCAGACTTGCAATGACAGTTGTTAAAATGAATTCAAATGAATTAATAATGATTACCTAATTATTCACGAGTTTCATCGCACTTTAGAAGCCATTTCACAGTGATGCTGAGGGCTAATGACCTCATTTATTTCCTATTGTAAATCAGTTGAGGGGGAGAGGGTAAGGAAAACCCAGCCTGAAAAGTGGGCACTGGGCTTTATACACTAATTAGCAAATCACACCAAATTCTAAACTTCTTGCGTGGTAAAAAGTCTTCTCCACAGTATCCTCTTATTTTTGGTCAACCAAGCTGAGATGATCTCTTCATTGTTGTTCCACCAGACCAGGCTATCAACATAATGATTTTAAATTGGGGTATTTTAAATTTTTGGGGTTTTAAACCGGCCAAATCTATTTAATTATTTTAAATTTTAATCATTGTTGTGTCTTGTGTTTTTAAATTGGCTGTACACCGCCCTGAGTCCTTCGGGAGAAGGGCGGTATAGAAATAAAATTACTATTATTATTATTATTATTATTATTATTATTATTATTATTATTATTATTATTATTATTATTGAGAAGACAAGACAGTTCCTGTTTTTCCATATATTATCCTAAACATTAGCAGAATTAGCAGAAATGACATAAACTTAGACTGCAAGCAGGGCAAATAAAGAAAACTTGAGCAATAATTCATCAACAAGTATCTTAAGCAGGTTGACAACATGACCCTTCGACACCTCCAAGGAGGGCAGGTGAGATGCCTGTAGCACCCCTGTCCTTACTGAACCCTGAAGAGTATCAAGAGACAGGAATCCTCCAGGCGGCAGTGCCCGTTCTGGGTAGCTGTGTTCCCAATAGAAGCCAGATGGTCAGCTGCCAACTCATGCTTGCTTGTGCTTGGTTACCATGCGGTGACAGTCTGCCATGGACTCTGTGGAGGGTGGAGGGGAGGGGGAATGCATGGGGGAATTTTGCTTGAATCTGATTGATAGGGAGGGGTCAGCAATGGGAAGCAGTTAAGGGAAGGAAAAAGTTGAATTTAAGGATTTTGGCATGCGATTCTCCGTTCTGGCTATGCAGTACTGCAATGCACTTGAGTTCTTAAAAAACTATACCTTTCTCAACAAATGGAGCCAAGGATCATTTCTATTTATTTATTTATTTATTTATTTATTTATTTATTTATTTATTTATTTTATTATATTTCTATACCGCCCTTCTCCTGTGGGACTCAGGGCAGTGTACAGCCAGGATAAAACATAGCATATAAAATTTAAAAACATTTTAAAAAACAAATAATTTTGGCCCGAATTTGAAACAACCCAATTAAAACTGAATTTTGATTAAAAAACTAAGAGGATGGGATCAAGCCAGCCCAGCTAGATGGAACAAGTGTGTCTTCAGGGCCCGACAAAAAGTCCGGAGGTCTGATATCGTGCGTATCTCAGGGGGCAGGTCATTCCAGAGGGCAGGTGCTGCCACAGAGAAAGCTCTCCCCCTGGGGGTCGCCAGCCGGCACTGCCTGGCCGACGGCACCCTGAGGAGGCCCTCTCTGTGTGAGCGAACCAGTCAGTGGGAGGCTATCGGCGGCATAAGGCAGTCTCGCAAATACCCCGGCCCTAAGCCATGGAGCGCTTTAAAGGTGGTCACCAACACCTTGAAGCGCACCCGGAAGATCACAGGAAGCCAGTGCAGCTCGCCCCGTCGCTCCCATAATCCCCCGCACGGCCACGTTCTGGACCAACTGCAGCCTCCGGGTGCACCCCAAGGGGAGCCCCATGTAGAGAGCATTGCAGTAGTCCAGGCGGGAAGTGACAAGTGCTTGAGTGACCGTGCGTAGGGAGTCCCGATCCAGAAAGGGACGCAACTGGCGTATCAGGCGAACCTGATAAAAAAGTTTTAAGTTTGTGGCACAGATTGCTACCGCTGGTAAAATTATTCCAATCCCTGGAATCCCTACTTATCCCAGATTGAAACATTTTTTACAGTGGGAAAATGGGAAAAAGGATTTCTTTTACATAGAAAAGCAGAGGCCAATAGATCTCAAGATTAAAAGCATTTAAAACCTCTTTAAATATTTTTCTTTTTCCATTTGCAGACATCAGTAGTTTCTGGTGTGCACACCAAACAAACCTCTTCCCCATAAGTGATATTATTTGGTTCAAGGAAACCACCCTATGAAAGTGGCCTTTGACTTGACAAGAAATTTCTTTCTTCCATCGACCTGCCATCAAATCTTGGGGCCGTCTGCCATAAAGAGCTTGCTGCCCATCTTGGTGCCAAAGGTTATCGGGTTGATGCATATCTGCTCCACAGGGATGTGGCTATGGTGACCTTTGGGTTTGGAGGTAGCCACTCAGGGCGATAACATGAGAGTATGAGGGTTAAGCAGTTCCCATCCAATTGAGGCAAGGGGAGGTTGTGTGTTCTTCTGAGTTTTACAGATTGCAGTATGACCTTCTAGGAAACACTATCTGACCCTATCAGCAAGATATTGAAGAGAATATCTTATTTCAAGCCTCAAGAATACCATCTTTTATTTAAATCTTGGCTGGGCGTCTCTCAGCATTCATTGAGGGCTAGTGACATCTGCAGTGAAAAATATCTACCATATGTAGTTTCCTATAGTCAGATGGTATTGAAGATAAAAATAGCATGGGTTATTTACTATTTTGAGAACTGAAAATAGATGATTTTGTACTTATTCACACTACCCCAACAATATGGGCGGTCACTGTTCACCTGTACATCCTAGCCATGCAAGTTCCCACAACTGAGGAGTGGCTGCAACACAGCCTATCTGTGGCAATAGAGATAGGGGAGGGTGAGGAGTTGGGAGGTTGGCGAACAGGGGAGACTCTGACCTGTACGGGCTTTTTCGGCCCCCACCCCCAGCCTCTGAAAGGTTTAGCAAGGGGAGGCCTCTCTCTCCTGGTCTCTTCCAGGTTCCCTGAACCAGTCCGGAGTTTCTTAATGAAAGAAGCGGCCCGCTGCTCCTGCTCATCCCTCAGGAAGGGCCGGTTGGCTGAGCTAAAGGCGGACGGGACGGGCCTGCCTCGCTCCCACCAGGTCAGCCCCTCCTACGGACTGCAGCTGAGACTCGGAAGACTGGGCGACAGCCCCGCGGCCTCCGCTCGGGGTTAAGAACCGCTCGTCTGCTCTTCCAGGGCGGGGCTGGCAATAGGCCGCGCCAGGCGGGAGTTCCTTGGCGGGCAGGGTGGCCGGGCGATCCTTTTCCCCGAGAGGCATGAGCAGCGTTCGGGCTGGGCGACTGGAGCGTCTGCAAGAGGCCTCCGCTGATTGATTCTCGGCTGCCGGCTGGCCAGAAACCGCTCCTACCTGCCGTTCCTCGGGCTGGGCCGAGAGGCGTCCGGGGACAGGGGCTCTCACCTTTCCCGCTCCCACTGGCGGAGGGGGAGTCGCCCTCCCTCCCTCTGAATTCCAGAAGGGAACAAGCAGTGAGTCGCCCCCTTCTCACCCGAGCGCAGTGGGGCCCGCTTTTGCCCGGAGGAGAGCGACTTCGTCCGCTTGGCCGACGTTCGCTCTTCGGGAGTCGCCTCGAGGTGAGCAGCAGCAGTAGCAGGCAGGACGCGCCGCGTGGTTCCCGGCTGATCAGCCGTTTTTTCCTGGGGGGGGGGGGCACCGCTTGCGGCCTTTGCTCTTAGCCTTCTTTTGGCTCTCGCCCTGATCAGCCCCGGCTCTTTCCCCCCAGTTCAGGCACCTCTGGGGGCGGCAGAAGTCTCGCAGCTGAATCCTGCCGGTCAGTTTTGCGTCAGTTTTGGGGTTGCGTTTGGTAGTTCCAGACTCCGGGCCCAGCGCCTGGTGCCGTCCAGTTTGTTGCTTTGGAAGCGGGACAGAGAATGCAACTCCTCTGCCTTTTTCTTCTTAGAAGTACTTTCACACTTTAGCAGGAATGAAGAAATTAAGGAAGTTTTTATTACAGTAATAAATTCGGGTTTTTTTTCTTTTTAAAATGTTTTCTACAGCCGGGCTTAAGTCATGAATTGGTAAAATTCACTATATTTTATTAAGATGATGGAGAATGTACAGTGTGATTTTTTGGTGGCGATAACTAATCCGGCAGATTACATTCAGATCTGACGGCACTTTAGATACTAATCGATGTAGCTACGTGTTGCGGGGCCGGCTAGACGACCACTTTCCTTTCTCGGTGTGGTTTAATCGTATCAACTTCTTAAGTCTGCAGTCCGTTGTCGTTCCGTATTTGAATGCTCCCCCACCCCGCCCAGCCCCAAAATCTTCTCCGGCTAAATAGGAAAAAACTCCAGTGTCGAAACCTTCGCAGAAGGAAAGGAGGCGGCTCGTCGGGGATGAGAAATCCGCTTCGTTACAATGGCGCGGGGAAACGGCTTCGGTTTGCAGAGCCTGGTTTCACTCCCTCGGTGGTGCGTTTGTGTTTTTCAAGAGAAGGAAAGAAACACGGGGTTGTTTTTCGTAGACATGAATATATGAGGAGAGGAGAATAATCTAGTCAGAGGTACATAAGCTTCACAAGGTCGATTTGCGTTTGATTACTTATTCTATTGATAATGCCATCCGTTCCACCGTGTCCGATTCCCGGTGATTCTATGGAGCGGCTCCCTCCACATTTCTTTGATCTGGTAGGCTTCTTTTGGTTGTTTTATGTTCCGACTGGTGTTGGCTTCCATGGAGTCAGGCCATCCTGCGGGCAACACAGATTCTGTTAACAGTACAAGATTATATTCGCCCAGTCGTCAACATGGACATCTACTTCCTGAAAGAGGAGAGAAAACGAAAGAGGGGAAGGAGAAAAGCGTTTTCCGGATTTCTCTGTGCACTGTGATTCCAGGGAACCTATAAAATCTCTGACAGATCCCGCGTTTCCCCAAAGTCAAGCGCAGGGAGGGAGAAAGGGATTTAACAAGGTAGAGGACAGCAAACATTTTCTGTAGTTTATGAAGTATATTTTTCTTACTTCTTTGTAAGAAGTAAGCCGCCTGGAGTCAGACGGCTTGTAAGCTTAATAAAGTAAAATATTACAAGTTCCAGAAACTTTTCATAAAATGAAGGCAGGACCCTCTTAATGCAGATTAATCTTTCCCTCCTGGCTTTTGGGATTCCTGTTTATTTGTGTTTAATTACCCGCTGGTTTTCCTTCTGTTTGACCGATTGGGCCAATTCCTCTCCCCCCCTCCAGGCCAGTTAATTAGCAACAGGACTTGAGGTCACGACGCGTCTAAATTTGGCGACGGGAGCCCAGGTCTTTTCGCACATCCCGTAGATATTCTCGACCTTCATTTAGGGATATGAGGACCCAGATCGTTGGGGGCTAGAGGCTGACTTTGTAACCCGCTTAGAGAAGGCTGTAAAGCACTGTGAAGCGGTATATAAGTCTAAGTGCTATTGCTATTTAGAAACAACACCTTCCCCGCCCGGCGACAGCCACGCATAAGGATGGAAGCGGGCTGTGAACTGATTCTTGTCCCAGTCAGGTCGCCCTCCCATCCTTTTCTTACCCCCCTCCAAGTCTTTGTGGTGAATAGCATAGCATTTCAGACTGCGGAAAATTCAGCCAGCCAGCCAGCCACCTCGCCCACCGCTTCTTCCTGCCTGGGTGGGCAGGGGCTCGTGTGTTGCAGAGGCTCTTTTCGCTGCTCCACGGCTATCCTGCCCCGCCACCCTCCCCTCCCTTCCACTCTCCCCACTTCTCTGGTCTCAGGACTACCTAGGTGGCTGCTTCTCATTGGCTTGACGACTTACGTCCCAGAACCCCATTAGTCTGCGTCTGTGCACCAAAAGTTTCGAACCCTGAGAGAGGATAAAAGAACCCTCAGGATGAATAAATTATCCTCCGTGGGCTCCGTAATTCATGGCTGGCGCTACAGCAGATAAAAACTTTATAAGCTGGTTGGTTCTTTGTTTCCCTTTTGCTATCATCCACGTCATTAATACCCGCTATCAATAATCTCTGTCCTTCGGAGCCAAGTGCCGGAAGATCGATCTGCGGCTTCTTGATCTCCGCCTTGGAAGACACGGAATAATTTTCGCATTACAGTCACTTGAAACTGCTTTTAATTCATATTTAAAGCTGCAACTGACTCTGCGGAGCTTTCTGCAAAAAGACTAGAGGCGCCTAATTAATAATAAGTTAGAAACGAAGGAAGGCATCAGCCGATTAATATTTAATACCGGCCTCTCAGTCTCTTTGAATATGGCTACTTTCGAGCTTGGACCGCCCAGACCCTACCGTAATTCTGCAATTTATAGCGCGCGCAGAAGTGATTTAAGATAATGATTTCCCCCGAAATCTAATGCTAAATTATTTAGTGTTTTGCGAGCTTTCGTAAGTTCCTTTCTGACTGGACAGCGCCTTTAAGGGTAGAATCAGAAATCCTCGCCTGAGAGCCCCAAACCCTTTTCGAAAAGATTGCGGGTGGGGTTAGCGGATCCCGCGTGGGCATCTGACCGCTGGATCAGCTTGTGAGACTTGTCTACCGCACAGAAGTGCCCGATCGCTCTGTTTGCGTATGATCTGCAATCCTTAGGATAGGGATGACCGGGCATACCTGACTAGTTAACCTCATGCTTCATGCTGGCCCTGCTTTTGTGGACTTCGCTTGGGACACCACAACCCTGCAGCGCAACAATCCCTCATCTGTTTCTGCACCGTGTCTGGGGCGCCGCCGGGGGCGGGCTATAAGACCCAAATCCTGGCTCCCTGGACCCATACAACGAAGGATTTGGGGATCCTTCAAGTCTCAGGCAAGGGCGTCTTCAGTGAGACTTTCTTCCAGATCAACCCTGACTTGGCGCCTCTTGAACGGCGACACGGCAAGGGGAAGGTTCCTTCCGGCACTTGGCCGTTCTCGCGTTTCTGCTGGCTCTGGCCAAATGTTTTTCGCTTGGTGGTCCCAAGAGTGAGTGAAAGCCCCACCATTCCGATAGTATTCCGAAAGAATCCTATCCAGTCTGGAGCGCAAGACTGTCGAATTGGGAAGTCCGCATGGAGCCCAATTCCGGGGCTTTCGGCCGTTACCCCGACCGAGTCAGAGGGCGCAGAAGATGTCGAGTGGGCCAGAAGCTTAAGGCGAGCAGCGCTTTGTCCAAAGAGGCAGAATCGCAGAAGAGGCAGTCGAGAGGGAGCGCTCCCTGGGAGGCAGGCGCGGGTTTTGGCGTTCGGTATTGATAACCGATGTTTCTATGCTCCTGCCGGCTTCCAAAGAAAGGCCCTGGGGGATTTGTTCTCTTTCGAGTACATTTATAATTTGAACATTAAATTCAAATAATACAAGTGAATACCTTTTTCCTGTCACCTGGTTACAATATTCTAAAATCGAAGTTTCAGTCAAAG
This sequence comes from Pituophis catenifer annectens, assembly GCF_029215685.1. Taxonomy (NCBI): domain Eukaryota; kingdom Metazoa; phylum Chordata; class Lepidosauria; order Squamata; family Colubridae; genus Pituophis; species Pituophis catenifer. The sequence goes on from NW_027256894.1 coordinate 24,111,195, forward strand.
CTCTAATTTATATAGTCACTTATTTATATTTTTAAAATCTCTCATGTACACTACTAAAAACGATTCCAAACAGAGGATCTGTTTCATTTTAAAAAAGAAACGAAACAACGATCTATAATTAATTAAACCCCATTACAATTTTAAAAATATCTTTTAAAATCGTTTTCAATATATATCTAAAATCATAACATCTTACAAGCTCTGAGGCTCGTGATAATTCCAGACGAAGGTTTTGGCTTAACCAGATGCTTGATTAAAGCTTGCAGCCTGGAGCTTCTCCTACCAAATGCCTACTTTGGGGGAAATGAAATGAAACTCAGTGGGATTGTTAAGCACTACAGCCTCATTAAAATGTAAAATTTTACTATTCTTGGTGGATCCCCACTGATTTATCCTTTCCTTCCAAATCAACAAATGAGTAAGTGTGTGCCAGCCTTTCATCAAGTTAAACTTGAACTTCACCCAATCTTTCCTGAGAATTCAGGGCCAGAATGAATAATGCTGTCAATTCAAGTCTAAAATTTCTTCATTGAATTGGTTGAAAATTGTGGCTTTCCCTGACTAGTATCGAAAGCCTGGGAGTAACTATTCTTGAGAGCTCCATAGATGTGGTGGTGGGATTGAAGGATTTTGGAAGTGAAGGTAAACTGATAAAGAATGCTTCAGTCTACAAAATCACCTAATTCTGCCTAACAGAGAACACCCTAAGTTTTAATCAACACTTTTAATTGGCTGTGAACACAGACAGATGATAGAACTGTTTTGACAAGAGGTAATTGCCACAGGTAGCCGATATTTTGTTGCGACATTTCTCCTTTGGTGAAAAACAAATCAAATACAGTAATGTGATATTCTGATGTAAATTAGTCACAGCTGTGACTAAGGAGGATCCTACAGACATTCTTGATAACAGCCCTAGACATGGAGAAATAAATGCAGGTTTAAAACTTCTATAGTTCATGCTTTGAACTAAAAGCTCCACTCATTCATCTACCACCCTCAAAATTAATCTAAATTGAGTTCCAGAAGAATTTAGATTGGGCTCTATAATCGGGCACAATATAACATGCGCCAAAGAAGTAGAGTCCCAACTCAGCTTTACATCTTCCATAAAAAGTCTTCAATCCATCAAAAATGGGCATTTTGTCTCTCATCTCCCAGTTCTTGCCATCAAAATGCTACTGCCTCATTCATCCCACATCCATCTCTAGGAACCATGTCGTTTGTATATCTACAAGACTCTGTTCTATTACCATACTGTGGCATTGGCACTAGAGTCAGTAGCATTTCTTCTCACCGATTACACATGATTAAATATTCTGTTTTGTAAACCTAAGTTCTTCTCTGTCACTCATCACAAAAAATCTTTCCTTCTAAAGTACAGGATACAGAGACTCACACCCCACCCCCCTCCTTCCAGTCCTATTGTTTAAAAATCACTAATCTCTAGAGCTTGGCTTAATGCAGGTGATGATCTCTTTCTGATGTTAAACATTGCTTCCCCCTCAGACATCTGATGGTTTATTTTATAGTATTTTATTGCTGCATTTTGTAACTCAGTTACCCAGAGTTGTAATCGATTGTGGGTGGATAGGAATTATATTTTTAATATATTTAGCTGAAGTCAGCTGAAATTGTTCTTATCTCGAGATAAGGGGTCTACACTTTGCCTGTCATTTCTTGAGTTGCATGCTATACTAATTTCACATTGTGATAACAAGCGTTATCATTTATTCACTAAAAACCGTAGACTATTTACTCTAAAGCACTACCACAGGGGTCAGCAACCTGCGGCTCTGGAGCCGCAGGCAGCTCTTGGGGCCCTCTGCTGTGGCTCCCTGTCAGGTGATCCCACCACTGGCTGGCTCCGCCCCTCATCCTCCCCTCCCAGTCACTCCTCGCCTGGCCTGAGAAGGTAAGGGTGACCACGAGGGATGGAGAAGTGGCCAGGGCAGAGACAGCGAAATACAGAGAGAGGGAGAGAGAGAGACACATAGAGAGAGGGAGAGAGGGGTGAGAGGAAGGGAGGGAGGGAGGGAGGGGAGAGAGAGTGATGTCAAAAGGATTTTGTGGTTCCCGGTGTTTTTTAACAACTGGTTCTCTGCTCTAATGACTGGCTGGATAGGCATGGCTAGGGGTCATGTGACTGGTGGAAGTGAGTGACATCGAGTTGGGCGTGCCCACCTAGGTTTTGTGGCTCCTGGTGTTTTCTTTTCTGTGGGAAACGGGTCCAAATGGCTGTTTGAGTATTTAAGTTTGCAGAACCCTGCACTAGCAGATGTATAAATTAAAATCACAGTACAATATAGAATAATAATGTAAGATGCATTTAAAATCATAAAACAGTAACAATATCTGCATATATGGTGTGGATTTCTCTTCAAAGGCCTCCTGGAAAAGTCGGAAGTCAATTCTCTGGAAGGCCATTCAGAGGCCTTTGGCAAGCTGTTCCAAAGGAGGGGAGAAGCCATGAAGAACTTCCCATGCCTCCTCCTGTCTTACTTCCCAAAAGGAGTGGTCCTTCAGTAGATGCTTCCATTTACCTGGTCAGCTGAGAGAATTTATTTGGCACAGGTGGTCTGTAATGTACCCAGGTCCTGATCCATATAGGTAATATCCAATATCTTGAATTGCATTCAGAAGCCAATTGGTAGTCTGTGCAGCTCTTGTAGCAACAGAGTTATGGGACAACACTGTCCTTCATACTCCCATTCCCAGGTAAACCATGTTGCTATAACTGAATCCTGAGGTGGAAATGGTGAGCAGCTGTTTTCACTGTGTCCTGCTCTAGGCCACACTGAAATACTAGATGAAGCTGGGCAATGAACTCCTTACCACAGCCTTCATCATGTCTTCTAGAAGTAAGTGTGAGACTAAGAGGATTCCAAATTGTGAGGTTTCTCTCTTATGGAGAAACACAACCCCATCAAAAGGAGCCTGTAGTACAGTGGACTAAAGCACTGTTATTAATATCTGCTGCTTGCAATTACTGCAAGTTCAAATCTCACCAGGCTCAAGGTTGACTCAGCCTTCCATCCTTTCAAAGGTAGGTGAAATGAGGACCCAGATTGTGGGGGCAATAAGCTGACTTTGTGTTAATATACAAAAGTATGAAGGCTATTGCTTAACGCATTGTAAGCCGCCCTGAGTCTCCGGAGAAGGGCGGCATATAAATTAAAGCAAAAAAGAAAACAACAACAACAAAAAAAAGCCAAAGTTGGTATCACCCCAGAATCAATTGGCTTTTAAGCCAACACCTTGATTAGGCTGAATCTAGTTCTTGTTAAGTTCCAAGCATTGATCAGGACTTCCAATGTATCTCTTTAGCCTGGGATGAAGTTGTACAGCTAGGTGACATCAGCATATTTATGAGAACTTGGTCCATACCAACAGATGACCTTTCCCAGTGTTTCTTTCCCTGGATATTCATCTCCAGGGGTCCTGGAGATGATCCAACCTATGTTGAATCGTTCAAATGACTTGCCATTCACCTCCTGCTGAAATCTCACTCTCGTGATATATGGTTTCTTGTTACATATTGGGTTTAATGATTGTTACTTGTCACACGCCTGCTTACAACAGGTGTGTTGTAATGATTAAAGTTTTGGATTAGGAGTGAAGAGGCCAGATTCTGGTCCACTATCCCCACAGAAGCTCCCTAGATGACCTGGGCCAGACATTCCCTCTGAGTTCAACCTATCTCATGGTGGTTGTGAGAAAAATACTGTAGAAGGACATATATTGTCTTGATTTGCATGAACGGTGGGATATAAATATGTGTAAACATCTCTTTTATGCTAGGATTTTTCTAAGTTTAAAAGACATGGCTTCTTACAGTATTTTTAAAAAACAATTTAAAGTTTAATTCTTTCAACTTTTGTAGACCTTTGAACCCTCTTGTATTATAGTAATGATATATTATGTCAATGTGTGATATCCATCTGGTTTATACACTTCTATATTTGCATTTATTATCCCTATCATTATCTGACTACAATAGCATAACTTGTAGCAAGACACTCCGTGTCTGCTGGAAGTAAGCTCTGCTACATTCAATGGAATTTAGTATATAGTAGAATGTGTGGAAAGGTAGCCATAATTTCCAGAGGGATGAAAAAAAATCATGCTGTAATACATTTGTTTGAGGGCCTTTGCCTCATCCATCCTCCTTGCCTGCATTTGTCCTCTTCTTTGGTTGAGCTTTATTACCATGCTCATAGGAGCACACATTCTATCATCTCTGCTGTAACTATTAATTATTAATGCAGGCTGGACCTTCTGCTGCTTTGCTCTTCATTTCACTCTCTTGGCCAAAGCCCATTTACACATAAGCATCATTGGATTTAAGCACAGAATTTGAAGGGTTCAGTTAAACATCAACTCACTTCCTTTGGTCCTGGTGAAACTAGTGGTTGATGTTTTCAGATCTTACTGTTGCATAATGCCTTTGGCTATGCAAAGCATTATTCAGGCAATCACACAAATGTTGATAGAGTGTGTTATTCTAAGTTCAAACTTTATTAAACTAAGTTGTTAAAATATGCAGTCTTCTTTCCTATAGCCCAGGAATATGAAACTTCCACTCCTCCTGGCTGCACCATAGAGCTTGTAGGGCTGCAAGGCGGGTCATGTCTCCTTCCCTTTCCTCCTCAGTGGGAAATCATAGCTCTAATCCCTTGCCATGTTCCTCTCCTAGCTGCTTGGCCCACTTTAAGAAAAGCTGCAAGAAAATCACCCTTGGAGCCGCTTCCTCTGGGAACCTCTCCAGCTGCAGGTTTAATGCAAGAACCACTTAGTTATTCTGGTCCCTTTCAAGCAGGTTATCCTGGCAAGATGAATGACAACTTGGAGAAAGTGAAGGAATAGGTTTGGGGCACTCCTGTTATTTGACTCCTTGGCGGGAACTTGGGTGAGATGGGAATCAAGATTGTGCGACAGGTTTCCATCTCATCCCATGAGATAGTCTGGGGACTAGGGCTGCTTAGTTCTTCAGATTCTATTCTAAAAGGATGTTCTGGAGTGCAGAAGTAGGCGAATGTAGCATTTCCCTGCAATCCTTTAAAGCAACGATATTTTCCCAAAGGTCACATGGTAGCTGCAGAGAAGTGAAACATGGTCCCAGGAAAAAAGATACAACTATCACATACAACTGCAGACAGGTGATAGGTTCGTGGTCTTTTGTGCTCCTTTTAAAAATTATTACTGCTCAGTCTTGTTGAGCATGATTGACAACCAATGGCCACATACATTTAGACCAAGATACTTGGCATTGTGTGTTCATGTCTGTGATTTATTTACACTGTTATTGTCAGTAGATAATCACTGCAGAGCAGCACTGCTGAGTGGATCCTACTCTTTCCGAGGAAGAATTAGAGCAGCATGTATTTTACTAAAGTTCCATAACGCTATTTCTGAAAAGTACAACTTCTTTGCATTTTCAAGAGAAAATCTTTTCCAAAAGACTCGGTATGAGGAACTGAGCGGAGCTCCCCCTTTCCTTGCTGGGGAGACTGGTTATTTAAGATGTGGGGGTGGGGGAGAGGAAGGGGACACAAAGGCTGAAGTCTGGAAGTCTGCGAGGAGTGGATGTGCCTGAGAAAGAACTGAAGGGCAAGGCAAGCAACTGGGTTGGAAGGTCGCTGCCAGGCATGACTCCAGCAGGGGCGCAATAAAACGTTAACAAATAAATAGATATAAAATAAAATAAGTATTTATTTGTTAAACTTGTTAGGCTTCCGATGATCTGGTACGTGTCTTCGGCTTCTCACAACCTGCCCTGACCCGCAGTGTTGTTGGCCGGAGCAAACAGGAGCGAAGAAATGCCATCACGAGCGAAGGGCTCTTCTGCAAGGACCACCCTTCTTGCCCCGGCCCCGCCGACCTCCTGCCCTCCGCGAAGCCGGAAGTGAAGCGGCCAAGGCGAGTTTGCCGCTCCCGGGGAGCTTGCTGGCTCGCTGGGAAGCGGCCGCGGCAACGCCCTAAATCCGTCCCGTGCTTTAGAAGGCAGATGCCGGCCGAGCTCCATCCCCGCCGGGCTCTTCCCGGCAGAGGCGGCGGCTGAGGCGCCCGCTCGCCTCCAACCCCGCAAAGCTCCGGCTGCCGAGCGCGGGGGGGGGGGGGAGGGGGGCGGACGGGCGAGCCAGCGAGCGAGGGAGGGAGGCTGGAAGGGAGGCGGGGTCGAGGGAGTCTTAGCGCGCATGCCCGCCAGCCGCCGGCCCCGGCCGCTGAAGCCGCGGGCTCCACGTCCAAAGCCTCGGCAGCGAGAGCGCGGCGGCTGAGCCGCGGAGGGCTGGGCAGGCGTCGGGACCCCGCCGGGGCACCATTCTAGGGCGGCCGAGGGCCTTCCGGCCGAGGGCCACGCGGGCTGCACCGCGCCTCTTCGAGAGAGAGAGCCACCGGGTTTGCGCTTGGCGAAGTCTCGGGTCCTGCTTTGATCGGGTCGTCGGCCCCGATGTATGGGCGGCCCCCGCGCCTGCCCGCCCGAAAGTGTCATTGGCGATGGCGCATCTCTGCAAGCTCCCGGGCCTCAGCCGTGAAACGGGGGGCCCCGCGGTCCAGCAACTGAGCGCCGGGCCTCAGGACTGCGCCTCGGGCGTGCAACCGGGCGGCGGTCACCCCTTAGGTCCCCCAGCAGGCGCCATGGCCATGGCCTCCCTCCTGGTTAGCGGCGGCGGCGGCGGCGAATACCACTCCCATGCGCAGCACCGGAGTTCCGCAGAACCCCCGCTGGCCGGGCGGCTGCACCCCGCGCTAACTGGGACCTGCCCGAGTCCCGCCGGGCTGACCGGGAGCAGCAGCTACACTACGCTGACGCCCCTGCAACAGTCCCTACCGCCCATCTCCACCGTTTCGGCCAAGTTTCCTCCCCATCCCCAGTCACACCCGCACGCGCATGACAGGCTGGCGGGCAACTTTACTCTCTTGTCCGACAATCTATACCCCTCGCCGTACCCCAAAGAAGTGGCCGGCCTGGGGCAGACCCTCTCCCCATTGGGCGGACTCCAAAACACCCAGCAAGGATTGTCGCATTATGCCCACGCCGGAGTTGCCATGCCGGCCGAGAAAATGCTCACCCCCAGCGACTTCGAAGCCCAGCACCCACCCCTCTTAGCCCGGCCGGGCGACCAGCATCTCACCCCGACTACAGCCGGCCTAGTTCTGCTTGACGGGATCCCTCACCAACCTCATACCCACCTGAGCGCCCAAGGGCTCGGGCAGATCCAGGCCTCTTCCAGGGAACCTAAACCCGCCGCCGCCTCGCAAGGGAGCGCCGGGAGCCACTCAGGGCAGCTGGAAGAGATCGACACCAAGGACGTGGCCCAGCGGATCACTACCGAGCTGAAGCGCTACAGTATCCCGCAGGCCATCTTCGCCCAGAGGGTCCTCTGCCGCTCGCAGGGAACGCTTTCCGACCTGTTGAGGAATCCTAAGCCTTGGAGCAAGCTCAAATCCGGGCGGGAGACCTTTCGCAGGATGTGGAAGTGGCTGCAAGAGCCCGAATTCCAGCGGATGTCTGCGCTTCGATTGGCAGGTGAGGAGCAGCGATATGGGCACAGGCTGAGGGGCAAGACCCATCTTCCTGGGATCTCATTGTAGAAACCTCGCAAAAGAGGCAACACTCTCCCTCCTGCGCCCGATGGGAAGAGAGGAAAGGAGGCTCTGGCCTTCAGGAACCAACGGGACTAAGTCAGTCCTGTGCCAGGCGGGTCCGCCTACGAAGTCCCCTCCCTCATCCTGCCCGGTGCCAGGGACTGCGGGACGCCCAGAGATTCCCGGCCTCGCTGCAGACGTTGCTGTGGTGTTCCCGGCAGTGTAGGGCCGCCTCTCCTTGCACACGAACCAGCTTCCAGAATGAATGCTGCTTGTGCCTTTCTGAAGCGTTTCCAGACCGGGAGAAAACTGGTGGGAGTTGGCTTGCAACCCGACCCCCTAGTCAAATCCAGAACCGCTTGGTTAGCTCTTCCAATTTTCCCGAAAAGGACAAAAGCCCTTCCCAAATGGTTGTGGGTCACCTCCGGGGGCCTGGGTGAGTGGGCTGACCGTGGGAAGGCTGTACATGAATCTGAAAAGTTATGTGCTTTGGAGGAGCGGGAAAATAGAAAGGAGGAGGTGGAGATTTGCCCTGTAAGTGAGGCTCTTGAATAAAGTTTTGTAAAGCTCCCCCCGGCCAGAGGCAATTGAGGAGCTGGCAGGATCCTGACGTCGAAGGAACTGCTTTCCTCGAGGTGTGTAGGTCAACGGCGTCCTGGTCGCCGTCGGCGGAGTAGGCGAGGGCTCAGATTTTAGGAGGCGGCAAGAGGTTTTCCTGCTCTTCGGGCGGGAAGACGGCTTTGTCTCTTACTCGCGTGGAGAGCAACTCTCCTTTCTTGAGAGGAAAGGAAGATGAACTGATCCCTGGACGCAACCAGAGACATCCCGAGGCTGCTCTAACTCGGCCTTCCTTGGCCAGGAGTTCCTTTGCTAAGGCTCCCTTGTTTTCGGCTGCTGCTGTTGCTGCTGCTGTTCGAAATCTCTGTTGGAGCTTGGTCCACAGAGAAGCAGAGAAAACCACCGAGTAACTTCGTTGGCAGGTCCCGTGGGAAGGAGAGCAGCTACTGGGGCGCGAGGAAGGCTCAATGTCGCTGGAGGGCAACTTTCCAAATGGACGCGCCGGCGAGGCCAGACCAGGGCTGCTCCGACCCTTGAGCCTTTCACGCCCAAGTGGCTGCAATGGCCTGTTTGTGGCAGAAAAGACAGAGAAGCGTTTCCCAAGGGAGAGGTGACGGGGCAGGAGATTCCCGTTTTCTCCTGTGCATCCTGCATTTTTCTCAGCACCAGCAATGCTCAGAAAAAAAACCCCGCAGAACACCTCGTGAACGTTGTGCCTATGCAAACAAAGGCTTTTTCTTAGAATTAATTGCAGGTTCGCGAGATTTATTGCGTTTGCGTTTATACCGAGTTTGTCTGGAGTTCCTGCCGCTCGCGCCGATGGCCTTCCAGAATCCATCCCGGCCGAGCGGTGGTAAGTCCTGCAAGTGAAGGTGCGTCCTGAGGCGTTTTGCGGTGCTCCCTCCTCTTTGGCTCGTCAAGTCCGGAATTTAGCAGAGCTTGGGTCTCCTACTTTAACCCCACCGCCACTGCTAGTTTCTTGGCCAAATTTGTTGTTAGAAAAGGCAACCAGGATCTTGTATTTCTATCTTATGAACAGCTATTTAGTAAGAACCCCTCTGGAACTCACTAGATAAGGTCAGATAAATATCTCTAGTCAAGGATCCCTAAAATGTATTTCCTCTATATTCCACAAGTCTTTAGTGCTTTAGTGCTCAAAAACTTAAGGCCTCCTTACCAGCCGTCACCAACTGGTGAAAATTTTTTGTTGGTCCGAAGAAAAATTATTTGCATTTTTAATATTGCATTAAATCAGGGGTCCTCAAACTACAGCCCCTGGGCTGGATATGTACAATGAATGTTTGTATTGCTGCAGAGAGTCTCCCCCTTTTGGGGTCTTTGTGTGCAGGTCAGAGGAGGACAGAAATTCTAACTTGGGGTCTGCTTCAGCCTCCTGGTCCAGGGTTTTGGGTGAAGAGCCGGAGGACCTTGTTCCAGTCTGCATCATGGACTGCATCATGGCCTGGAACTGGCTGACCATTTCAGCCCGCTGAGCCTCCAAGTGCCATTACCTGGCCTTGCACTCCTGCAAGTCTTCCCTCTGCTTGGAAAGCCTATGTTCATAGTCCTCAGTGAGGTGCTTCTGCTGAGCCTCCTTCTCGGCCAGATCCAATTTGAACTGAGCTGTTTTGCCAACTCTTTCTCGTGGTGGCTACTTAGCTCCAACAACTGCTTCCTGTTGGAGCCCTAAGGAGCCCGGGTGGGCGGGCAGGCGAGGAGTGGGTGGGAGGAAAGGGGCAAGTGGAGACCCTAACCCTAACCCAGTCACATACCACCTAGCCATGCCCACCCAGCCGGTCATTAGGCAGATCATATATTTTGAGTAGTTCGGAGAACCAGTACTAAAAATTCAGACTGGCCCCGCCCCCATCTATTCTCTGCCTCCCAAGTCCCAGCTGATTGGGAGGAAGTGGGGATTTTGCAGTAACCTTCCCTTGGAGTGGGGTGGGAATGGAGATTTTACAGTATCCTTTCCCCTGCCACACCCACCAAGCTATGTGATGCCCACCAAGCCACGCCCACAGAACCGGTAGTAAAAAAATTTGAAACCCACCACTGAGCATAACACTTGAGGAAAAATTTCCAGCCCTTTATTCAATCTGCTTTATATGAAAGAGGAACCCTGACAATAAAAAGAGCAAAGTCTTTTTATAAAGGTTGAAAGCTGCATGGTGGAAGATCCTAGGGATCTGATTGGCTGGTCACGGTGGACATCTGTATACATTAGTCTGTGTATCTGGGTTTATTCCTACTGTTAGGCAAAATGGACCTTTCAGGAGGGCAGGAGAGCTGGGCAAGCCCTTGTGAAGGAGATGGTGTCAGCTGATGGAGGTTAGAAGTTGGGGTTTCTGAGCTTGTTACTATATTGCAAGCACTTCCTAGGGCTGCCTTTGGGGGTATGGAAGCTTTTATTCTTTGGTTTAGATTAGATTGCAGGGGAGCTTCAGTTGTGGCAGGGATGGTCGATTTGGACCTAATGGGATTAAGCCAAGAGAGGACTGGGCCTGCCCTTGGTCCTATCTAAAAGAGGACGCTTGTTGGTGCCCACTCCATTGTGTTTGTTAGGTTTATTTTCTCCACTAGATTATCCATCTCTCTCTAGAGGGTACAATGTTTGTTGACCCATAACTAATCTCTGTTTTGCCTCTATTGCATCTCTTCTGAATCATTGCTGTGGTCATGCCAGTCATATCTACAAAGTGATGGGCTCCCTCTTCTGTCACCCCTTTTCAGCACATCATCAGCCAGCAGGGATGGTGGCTCCTGTATGACTGAGCTTCTATCAGGACTTGAGGTTGGTTGGACTGCCCCTCTTGTGAGACCTCGCTTGGGCATTCCAATGATAAAAGAAAATAAGGAAATGGTTTTAAGAAGATCCTGCAACAAATGTAATTGCTGAGGGGAAAAGGAGAGACCTGAGACCCAGTTAGGACTGTGTACCTAGCTAGATCCACATTAAAGATGTTAAAATGCTCTGTTGGTTAGATTTCACTGCTGCATTTAGGCAGCGGAGGAAGCTGGGGTGCCCGCTTTTGCTGTGGCCACTCAACCTTTCATTCTCACTTCTAAGCAAAATAAAGCTTTTTATGGGGGGAAACGCTTATTGCTGCTTTTTCTTGCATCAATATTGTGGTCATTTCACTAGCACGGACTAGTGTGGATACCAAAAGTCGCTTGAATTGTGTAATTTTCAGCCCCAGTTCACTGGCCAGGCACTATAATAAAAGCCTCTCCAAAGCTCATCTTTAGACTCTTGCATTCCTTTCTCATTATGAGAAAGGAAGTGCCATCTAGCGGTTGCAAGTAATATGGAAAATCGGGAGCCCAGTTGATTTAATAACCTAACGGTAGTTGCTTCACTTAATTGTATAAAAAAGTGAGAAATATTGCACATCAATTAATCCATTTCCCCACCCTTAATATTGATTGGCCTGTCCATCCTAACAGCTGTAGCCATTCAATTCACAGTCACTTACATTCTAAAAACCTTGGAAATTAGTAATATATGCCTATCCGGTGAAGAATGAATTCCACTGAACTCCAATGGTTTTTCAGTTGTCTTTAAGACCGCATTGTAAATATTCTACTTTAAAAATGCAGCCTTTATTTATTAAAACCCTTTTATTATATAATAAGATTGTTATAAAAAAAGAAGTCTCTCTCATTTACCCCAAGTCTGAAAGTGATTTCTTCGTAATATTGCAGCTTGCAAACGGAAGGAGCAAGATCAAGGGAAAGATGGAGGAAATGCACTCAAAAAACCCAGACTGGTCTTTACTGATGTCCAGCGCCGAACTCTCTATGCAATATTCAAGGAAAATAAACGTCCTTCCAAAGAATTACAGATCACCATTTCCCATCAGCTGGGGCTGGAGCTGAGCACAGTTAGCAATTTCTTCATGAATGCACGAAGGAGGAGCCTGGACAAATGGCAAGATGAGGGCCTTGCGGACTCAGGCTCTTCATCCTCTTCTTCTAGCACTTGTACCAAAGCTTAAAGGAAGAGCTGCCCATTTAGTCTTGGCGGAAGAGCTTTAAAACCACCCGGAGTTGCTGGGAGTTGGGTGGTATATCTATTTAATAAATTGTTATTATTATTGTTAAAACAAATGAGCAGGACCTCAAGGAAGCAGGTTTATACTTAACTCATTTATAAGTCCAAAGAAACCAAAGACTTATTTCAACTGATTTTGAATTTGCTCTAAATAACAAATTTTCCTAGAATGGCTTGCAAAACAAAATGGTTAGAAGGAAATAGAGGGAGAAAACTGATTTTTACACTTTCATTCTTGCACTTATCTACAGTCTTTGATCATCTAATGTTGGAGCACGGTGATAATTCGTTATCAAAATACCTGTCTTCAGATATGGCTCCTCATGTCCACGGCAAAACCACAGAGATGAATATTTAGCAGATGCAACAGTAGCAAGGAAGTTTTCTAGGGCAATTACAAGCCTAAAGCAGCAAATTATTAACGTTCCTTTTAACAATATGGTTTCTGTTGATGGTCTGCCAATATAAACTCTGAATACAAGTTGAAAGAAGGTAAAGACATTTTGACTCTTATGCAAACCAGTTACATTCTCCTTGTTTACTTAGTAATAGAGCTATTCTTTACCTTTCTCCAAACTACGGTTTCTTTGCAAAAGGATCAAAATAGTACCAAAGAACACATTTAATATACTGTTGGTATTTTTTTTGCAATTATTTTACCACTTCAAAGCTATTTTTACATTCAATTCTATGCAGAGTTTAGGGATAAACTAATTAATAGTAACAACACACAAGAAAGACTTTTATTTTAGCTGGAAAATATTTTTCATTGTTTTCCAGAAGTCATCAGAACCTATAGCTCACACCCATGTGAAGCACCGGTTGTCTTTCCGCATCTCAGACAATATTTTTTTATATTTAATCTTCTGCAGAAGTGTACTTTAGTCCAGCTCTCAAATACGGTCCATTTTATATGTATGCTTGCATTTATATAGTTTATGCTCATAATATTGGAATGATTTAAAATGCCAAAATCTTGGAACATAAGCTTAGCTCTGAGCAGCAAACGGACAAGAAGTGGTTTACAGCCCATCCAAGATACATACTTACTATATTTATTTATTTATTTATTTATTTATTTATTTATTTATATTTATATTTATATTTATTTATTTATATTTATATTTATTTAACTATTAATTTCCCCAATAATTAAAACTAGATATGATTAGGATTTGGGAGTATCCACGCTATATCTGCAGAAATAAGGAAAATGAATATCACTTCCCTAGAGAAGCCTTGATAAAGAAGTCTTCAGCATGGCATCTCAGACAACGACCCAGCGACAAAAGAATATTAGAACTCTATCCAAGAGGTCCAAGAAGACTAGTTTAATCTGTCGCCATAAAGGTAGGATAAAGAAGATGGCTGTACAATATGGTTTTACTCCGCTGAGATGCAGTGATGTTGTGATGGCTTCAGAACCGTCTGCTCTTATGCCCATTAAGCGATCTGTACGTTAGGGGCATGTTTGCATCCCATTTCTTATACAGAAAGTAGATGACCATCTCTACTGCTCAATGGAACATGCTGAAATTTGAGCGCAGGGGTAACTTCCTTATCTAGTTAGCAGAAAGTTATCCCATGAAAATTAACACTGGCATTCTTCCTTCATTTCTACATTCATTCTTTCTCTCTCAGTTTGTTGCAGGCTAACTCGGCAGACTGTTGCTTACTTTATAGCGGAAGGAATACTTCTTCAACCATGCTAATGCGCATCATGTTCTTTGCTCTTTTTTTTAAAGGCCCTGTGGTGTGCCACATAAGCAGTCATCTCACGTAGGATGGTTTCATCCTTAACTTCCAATCATCTCAAATAACCTGTGGGATATTTGGGAACTTGGGGTGAATATCTATTATTTCCATGCGACTAGAAAAATGGTAAAATAGTTTGTTACTGAACTTTAAAAAGGCACAGGGAAAGTAGGAAACTCAGGAAAAAATAATAAAAAATATTTTTTACAAGATTGCAACAAGCAACCTTTTATTTACAGCGCAAGATTGATAGGTATTGTACTCACGGCAAATATAGGTCAAAAGGAAATAGTGAAGTAAGAAGGGAATTTTAAAAGCTGGTTTTGTTTGCATAAATGTAACATTTGATATTTAAGTTTGTATATACAGATAGTCTTTGAAGTCTCTAGAGATTCTCAGTTATCCAGGTTACGGTTGTCCCAAAGGTGCTTTGGGACAGATAGCCCTTGATTTACACTAAAGCCCTTGTTCCTTTAGTGACATTCAAAATTACAACGGCACTGAAAAATGTGACATGATTGGTTTTTCACACTCGCGGCCACTGTTGCAGCATCCCCATGGTCACGCGATCAAAATTTTGGCACATGGACACCGACATGTATTTATAACAGTTGCACTGTCCCAGGGCCACGTGACCACCATTTGAACCTTCCCAGTTGGCTTCCAACAAGCAGTCAACGAGGGAAGCCAGATTCGCTTAACACGCACGATTCACTTACCAACTGTGGAAAAAGGTCACAACATGGGACACAACTCATTTAACAACTGGCTTGCTTAGCAATGGAAATTTTGGGCTCCATCACACTCATAAGTCAAACACTACCTGTATACATTCAGTTTCAGTTTTTGCCTATATAGCCCACAGGAAGGAAAGCAATTCACCCTCCTTTTCCTGAACCGAAAGCAAGAATTGTTCAGCGAGAGAACACCGTAGACTTCAGTTCTGACAAATCTTGTAAGGTGTCGCTAAAATGTACTTAACAAAGAATTTTGCTCTTTGTGAAAGTTAAGCATTGGCAAGGACCCAATGGCCTCTCTGCCCATTATAAAATATTTAAACCAGTTAGTTGATATCGATTATAACGTTAAACCAACTTACAGCATTGGTTAGCTGTTCTTAGGAGAAGCAGCAAGAGGGTGATTTTTGACCTTACGCTGCAGGGTTTTCTACAATTGCCGTAGAACACGAAACTTCTTTATTTGCTGACTTCCTTATATGTGGATCTGACATCACTTTCCAGCAAAGGCCAAGCTCTCGCACAGGGTTAAATCAATACCTAAATTGTGGAAAGAAGAAAATCAGCAAACCCCGATCCCGATTGCGACCCTGCACTTTCTTCTTCAGAAGACTTGCTATCCAGAGCTGTTTCCATCCAGACTTCTGCTCACATATACGCATCCCTACCAGGGAGGGCATCCTTTTCAAAAGGTAGGGCCTGCGCTTGCATTTCGTACAGGTCCAATAAGAGCAGCCTGGAAGGCTACAGAATCGGGGTCAAGACCACCTTGAGTAATTTCACCCCGTACAATTTCACCTGGCGCAAACTGTACCGTGCCACTGCCTTTGCTGAAGAAAGGCTATTCTGTCTGTGCCCCAAGCCGGTATAATAACAGCAGGACCAATTTTTCATGCTTTTCTTCTGACCTTTATCAAGCAAAGAAGATGTAATGGCACATTTCTATCAAGCTGTTGTATTGTTATATTCAGGCACGATCAGTATGCAGATTTTCCTTTCAAAATACTTTCGTACGATGTGGTTGATTTTACAATACGCACCACAACTTGTCTGGAAGAAGCAAAATCAAGAATACTTGCGCCTATCGAGAAGAAGAAGAAGGAAGAAGGAGAAGAAGAGCGTTACCCCATGCTATTTATCATGTGAAACAGAGAGGCTACCTCATTCCATTTTCCATGGGTGATTATAATTACACTGATGAAAACCAACCATTTTTTTCATGCACGGCCTGTATCTGAAAAGGGAACTTGTGTTGCTAAACCTTGCATTTTCTATCTGTAAAGTTTCTTTCCTAACTGTACAGCAGTAATATGTTTACAATACTATTCCTTCAGTAACAGAACAATAACACTCTACGAGACCAAGTTGCAAATCACATTATCCTGGAGGAGTGCCTTGCTCGAACCAAAGCATTAAACCACTTTTGACCTCTCTAGACCTTACTGTATAGATAATCTCTGAATACCTCAGCCTAATGGAACGGCCATGGAAAATAAAAGGAATACTTCTTCACAATGGTGCTTTTTGCCAAGTTGACATACCATTCAACTTTCCTTGCTAGCAAAGCAAAAGGGTTTTGCTTTGCTTTCTGCTCCTTTGCCAGCAACCCAAAGATTCTTTGCAAACGGCTTGACTCCTCTGAACAGCCAGACCATGCATTACTTTGACTATTTCTCGCAAATATCTCATGGCATTAAATAATTACAATCATGTTATATGGAGACTCTGCAGAATTAAGCAGAAATTATTTGTTTGTTAATTGCCGTGCTTCCTTTAAGAATTGTATTATTTGTTCTGAAGTCATGATTCGTTAAGATGAGGCACTTTCTCATTCTTTCGTTAAACTTGGTTTTAAAAAAAATCTTCTTGTCTCAAGCTACCGGTATAAACACACACACTATTAATATATCCCAGAGAAGTTACTTTTTCTCGTTTGAAAGGTTTTTCAATGTTATTTTTACAGTGTACATTTGCGGTTTTTATTTTCTACTCTATTATGCTTCGCTAGGTTTATTTAATTATCGTGTTACTTTACAATACCGTTGTGAATACATAATCATTACATCTTCCATTCCATCCCTTTTGCTCCTGATCCCTGGAAATGACTGGCTTCTCCAGGCTTCACTCTCAGCAGTTTTAATACTGCAAGCCCCATGCCTTACCTCCAAGGTCAGCTGCAGCGCATGCCATAGTGAGTCTTCAAGGTAGTTCTTTGATCCCAAAGAAGGCAGAGCTGCACTCTGTATGTGTTTACATGATTTGTATTCTTTAACATTTTGTGTATGCATAAGTATAAAGAGACGATGGGAAAAGCGGTAAATGTTTAAAAGCATTGAGATCCGTGACACCTCATAGCTTTGTGATCCCCACTTTTTTTTTGATGTTTACATAGAGTTACACACGTAAGAATAACGAAGAACATGAAACCAAACTAAGCTAATGTGAATTTGGAAACGACCTATAATAAATAACGCAAGCAATGAATACTTTTCATTGGGCAAAGATACCGAGCGATTTATTAAAATGCTGGGGTAAAATCTATGCTGGATTTAAAGTAACACAAGAAAATAAGGGATGCGTTAGTGTACATAGCACATGGGATGGGGGTGAGGTTGAGAGCGATCGTTGCATTGCCTCCAATTTTAGGTTTCTCGATTAGCATTTAAAAAAGGTGATATCAGTAATCATAATCGTAAGTTTATTTGTCAAGCATATATAAGATAACAGGTAAAAGTATAACATAATTCGAATACACGAAAAGAGTAAGTAAAAAGGAATATTAGGACAGGGACTATTAACATGGCAGTTCAGGTTGCTTCTGTATCGATAAGCATGCTTTTCTTTTAGCCAAGGTCATTTCTTTCATATGCAAGAACTCACCTTTTCAGCAACTATACAAAAGAAAGCGTATTTTGAAAGTCCTTGGATGCACTTGCAACTTTCACAAAATATATAAGCCTAAGTGGAAAAGAGTAACGTAATCCACAAATTTGTTACTTGTGGAACATTAGCTAGAATCAATGTTTTCTATTTTTCAAACTTCACAGGCAATCAATGTATTTTGTTGTTTTATCATTTGCTTACTGGTATCACTGGCGTGTAAAGGATGTACGCATCCTTTGTTTCTATACCCTATAAAAAAAACTTGACCCTCCCCCGCTTAATGAACATTTTTTGCTTTACCTGAATTAGTTGGTGGTTTCTGCTTTCAGTAGGCCAAGAAGCCCCTTTGCAAAGGTAGAGGTGTTTTCTCTCCCAAATTCAGGGAACTTAGCGCCATGCATATTTGGGGTGCCTGGTTTTGAAGAAACATTTGGCTCCCCTTCATCAGGATGTCCCTTTTTCAGTGGTGAACACGTTAAGGAGCCGTTCCTTATATGTCTTGCTTTCCCTTTTTAATTTGCGCTCAAGTAGAGACCGTATTCTTCGCTTGTCACTTTCACTACAGCGTTTATTACGGAAACAGTATGTATCAGAGGGGACTCGCAAACAAAACACATGCACCAATATTTATAGATTTCAGAAAGGAGGGGAAAATAATGCCAACATACATCTTCGTAGGTAATAGACGTTGGATTACTACCTTCCCTTTCGCTATTTTTTTGAAAGAGAACAATTATGTTTGTGTTGTAAGAAATAGGTCAGAGGGCACTGTAGATCGTTAAGGGAATGTTACAATAAAACCCACAACAGGCTCTGGTGACATCCGGCTCCAAGATTAAATTCTTTGCTTCCATTTGGTTCATTTTTTAATTAACAGAATTGAAAGGGACCTTGGAGGTCTTCTAGTCCAACCCCCTTCTCTAGCAGACACCCTATCACCATGATGGCGAACCTATGGCACACGGGCCACAGGTGGCACGCGGAGCCATATCTGTGGGCACGCAAGCGTTGCCCCAGCTCAGCTCCAGCGTGCATGCACACGCCGGCCAACTGATTTTCGGGCCTTCCGAACCCACCGGAACTCGGGAAACGGGCCACTTCCGGCCTCTGGAGGGCCTCCGGGGGGGGGGGGGGGAGGCTGTTTTCGCCCTCCCCAGGCTCCAAGAAACCCTCTGGAGCCTGGGGAGAGCAAAAAACAGGTCTACCGGACCTACCGGTAACCTTTTTGCCGTTGCGTGGGGGAGCGCAGGGGGGGTCACATGGACATGCGTGGGGGGGTGGGGCATTGAATGATGGGAGTGGGCACACGCGTGTGCAACCCCCCCGCACTCCGCTCGCTTTTGGCACGCGATGGCAAAAAGGTTAGCCATCCCTGCCCTATCATTTCAAGGACAGAAACAGTGCCATCATGTGGTCCAAGCAGGTACAGCTGCCACAAAAAATAAATAAATAATTAAATGGCATTTAAAAATTGTTATTTTGTACCTTTATTACGGAAAAGGAAATGGCAACCCACTCCAGTATCTTTGCCACGAAAACCCCATGGACGCTCCAAAAGGCAAACAGATACGACTCCGGAAGATGAGCCCCTCAGGTCGGAAGGTGTCCAATATGCTACTGGGGAAGAGTAGAGGGCTAGTACTAGAAACGCCAGAAAGAGTGAAGCAACCGGGCCAAAGCCGAAAGGACGCTCAGCTGCGGATGCATCTGGTGGCGAAAGGAAAGTCCAATGCTGTAAAGAGCTGTACTCCATAGGAACCTGGAACGTAAGATCCACAAATCAAGGCAAGGTGGACGTGGTCAAACAAGAGATGACAAGACTGAACATCGACATCTTAGGAATCAGCGAACTAAAATGGACAGGAATAGGTGAATTTAATTTAGATGACCATCAGGTATACTACCGCGGGCAAGAATCCCTCAGAAGAAACGGAGCCTTCATAGTCAATAAAAGAGTAGGAAAAGCAATACCGGGATACAATCCCCAAAACGACAGAACGATCTCAGTTCGAATCCAAGGCAAACCATTCAACATCACAGTAGTCCAAGTCTACGCCCCAGCGACTGGTATTGAAGAGGCTGAAGCCGACCAGTTCTACGAAGACCTACAACGCCTTCTAGAATTAACAACCCTAACCCTAACCCAAAGCAAGAAGAACAAAGAACAAAGCAAGAACGAAGGAAGTAGGAGGAGAGAGAGGAAGGAAGAGAAGGGGAGAAGAAAGGTTGAAATCAAGGTAAAGGGTAAAAGAGCAGCCCTGAAAAAGTAAAAATGAAAGATGAAAGTTGAAAGGTGGTTTTTTTCCAACGGCGATGGGGGTTGGACGGTAGACGGACGGGAAGTTGCGCTGACGCTGGGAAGGTCCCTCGGAGAAGCGCTGCTACAGAAAAAGTCGGCAACCGTGCTTTTTCTGCCTGCTATTCCTACTTGGACCACAGGAGGGCACTGTTTTCTCCAGGGTTGCGGCACTGGCACAGAAGAATCTTAAAACGCCATCGAAAAGGTTGATTTCTTTTTGCGGCTGCGATACCTGCTTTGACCACAGGAGGGCACAATTTTCTGCACCTTAGCGATAACTTTGAAGTCACGGGACGGAAAACTGTGCCCTCGTGTGGCCAAAACAGGTACTGCGGCCGCAAAAAGAAATCAACCTTTTCGATGGCATTTTAAGATTCTTCTGTGCCAGTTCCGCAACCCTGGAGAAAACAGTGCCGTCCTGTGGTCCAAGAAGGAATAGCAGCCACAGAAAAAAAGAAAAAAACCCTTTTTAATATCATTTAAAGATTATTATTCTGTATAACAGGCAAAAAGAAAGAATGCTGCTTCAAAAGCCTTAACCTGTGGTCAAAAGGTCTACAACGGCCTCCACGCTAACGTTGACAGGAAACAGCGCCATCGTGCGGTCCAAGCAGGGATCGCAGCAACCAAAGGAAAAACTTTTTAAATGGAGTTTTAGGGTTGTTATTCTTTATTATTAAAAGTTTATTAATATCCATAGGCCATCAGAGGCCTTCTTAACTCCGGTTAAGGCTTTTGAAGCGAGATTTGTTTTCCAGTTCCTGTGTTGCAGCAAAGGGGCCTCCCGTCGGTTTAATAAATATTAATAAGACGTTAAGAATAAAGGTACAGGATAATAACCTTAAAATCCCATGAAAAGGGTTTCTTTTTGCAGCCGCAGTACCCGTTTTGGCCACAGGAGGGCACAGTTTTCCGTGCCATGAGTTCCAAGTTATCGCTAAGGTGCAGAAAATTGTGCCCTCCTGTGGTCAAAGCAGGTATCGCAGCCACAAAAAGAAAGAAACCTTTTCGATGGCATTTTAAGATTCTTCTGTGCCAGTTCCGCAACCCTGGAGAAAACAGTGCCCTCCTGTGGTCCAAGAAGGAATAGCAGGCAGAAAAAGCACGGTTGCCGTTTTTTTGTGTAGCAGCGCTTCTCGGAGCGACCTTCCCAGCGTCAGCGCAACTTCCCGTCCGTCTCCCGTCCAACCCCCATCGCCGTTGGTAGAAAACGAGCTTTAAACTTTCATTTTTCATTTTTACTTTTTAAGGGTTGCTCTGGGTAAACCTTTAGCTTTACTCCAACCTTTCTTCTCCCTTTCTCTTCCTTCCTCTCTCTCCTCCTCCTTCCTTTGTTTTTCCTAAGGGTCCAAGCAGGGATCGCAGCAACCAAAAGAAAGAAAGTTTTTAAATGGAATTTTAGGGTTGTTATTCTTTATTATTAAAAGTTTATTAATATCCATAGGCCATCAGAGGCCTTCTCAACTCCGGTTAAGGCTTTTGAAGCGGGATTTGTTTTCCAGTTCCTGTGTTGCAGCAAAGGGGCCTCCCGTCGGTTTAATAAATATTAATAAGACGTTAAGAATAAAGGTACAGGATAATAACCTTAAAATCCCATGAAAAGGGTTTCTTTTTGCAGCCGCAGTACCCGTTTTGGCCACAGGAGGGCACAGTTTTCCGTGCCATGAGTTCCAAGTTATCGCTAAGGTGCAGAAAATTGTGCCCTCCTGTGGTCAAAGCAGGTATCGCAGCCACAAAAAAAGAGAAACTTTTTAAATGGAGTTTTAAGGTTGTTATGCTATTCCTTCTTGGACCACAGGAGGGCACTGTTTTGTCCAGGGTTGCGGAGCCGGCAGAGAAGAATCTTAAAATGCCATCGAAAAGGTTTCTTATTTTTTGCGGCCTCGATACCTGTTTTGGCCACACGAGGGCACAGTTTTCCGTCCCGTGACTTCAAAGTTATCGCTAAGGTGCAGAAAATTGTGCCCTCCTGTGGTCAAAGCAGGTATCGCAGCCGCAAAAAGAAATCAACCTTTTCGATGGCGTTTTAAGATTCTTCTGTGCCAGTGCCGCAACCCTGGAGAAAACAGTGCCCTCCTGTGGTCCAAGAAGGAATAGCAGTCAGAAAGAAAAGAAAAAAAACCCTCTTTTGAATAGCATTTTAGGGTTAGGGTTAGGGTTAGGGTTAGGGTTAGGGTTAGGGTTAGGGTTAGGGTTAGGGTTAGGGTTAGGGTTAGGGTTAGGGTTAGGGTTAGGGTTAGGGTTAGGGTTAGGGTTAGGGTTAGGGTTAGGGTTAGGGTTAGGGTTAGGGTTAGGGTTAGGGTTAGGGTTAGGGTTAGGGTTAGGGTTAGGGTTAGGGTTAGGGTTAGGGTTAGGGTTAGGGTTAGGGTTAGGGTTAGGGTTAGGGTTAGGGTTAGGGTTAGGGTTAGGGTTAGGGTTAGGGTTAGGGTTAGGGTTAGGGTTAGGGTTAGGGTTAGGGTTAGGGTTAGGGTTAGGGTTAGGGTTAGGGTTAGGGTTAGGGTTAGGGTTAGGGTTAGGGTTAGGGTTAGGGTTAGGGTTAGGGTTAGGGTTAGGGTTAGGGTTAGGGTTAGGGTTAGGGTTAGGGTTAGGGTTAGGGTTAGGGTTAGGGTTAGGGTTAGGGTTAGGGTTAGGGTTAGGGTTAGGGTTAGGGTTAGGGTTAGGGTTAGGGTTAGGGTTAGGGTTAGGGTTAGGGTTAGGGTTAGGGTTAGGGTTAGGGTTAGGGTTAGGGTTAGGGTTAGGGTTAGGGTTAGGGTTAGGGTTAGGGTTAGGGTTAGGGTTAGGGTTAGGGTTAGGGTTAGGGTTAGGGTTAGGGTTAGGGTTAGGGTTAGGGTTAGGGTTAGGGTTAGGGTTAGGGTTAGGGTTAGGGTTAGGGTTAGGGTTAGGGTTAGGGTTAGGGTTAGGGTTAGGGTTAGGGTTAGGGTTAGGGTTAGGGTTAGGGTTAGGGTTAGGGTTAGGGTTAGGGTTAGGGTTAGGGTTAGGGTTAGGGTTAGGGTTAGGGTTAGGGTTAGGGTTAGGGTTAGGGTTAGGGTTAGGGTTAGGGTTAGGGTTAGGGTTAGGGTTAGGGTTAGGGTTAGGGTTAGGGTTAGGGTTAGGGTTAGGGTTAGGGTTAGGGTTAGGGTTAGGGTTAGGGTTAGGGTTAGGGTTAGGGTTAGGGTTAGGGTTAGGGTTAGGGTTAGGGTTAGGGTTAGGGTTAGGGTTAGGGTTAGGGTTAGGGTTAGGGTTAGGGTTAGGGTTAGGGTTAGGGTTAGGGTTAGGGTTAGGGTTAGGGTTAGGGTTAGGGTTAGGGTTAGGGTTAGGGTTAGGGTTAGGGTTAGGGTTAGGGTTAGGGTTAGGGTTAGGGTTAGGGTTAGGGTTAGGGTTAGGG
Organism: Pituophis catenifer annectens; assembly: GCF_029215685.1. Classification (NCBI taxonomy): domain Eukaryota; kingdom Metazoa; phylum Chordata; class Lepidosauria; order Squamata; family Colubridae; genus Pituophis; species Pituophis catenifer. Next base: position 24,134,435 of record NW_027256894.1, read on the forward strand.
TTAGGGTTAGGGTTAGGGTTAGGGTTAGGGGTTAGGGTTAGGGTTAGGGTTAGGGTTAGGGTTAGGGTTAGGGTTAGGGTTAGGGTTAGGGTTAGGGTTAGGGTTAGGGTTAGGGTTAGGGTTAGGGTTAGGGCTTAGGGTTAGGGTTAGGATAGGGTTAGGGTTACCCTAAGGGTTACC
>NW_027256895.1:0-5000 GCF_029215685.1 Pituophis catenifer annectens
CTAACCCTAACCCTAACCCTAACCCTAACCCTAACCCTAACCCTAACCCTAACCCTAACCCTAACCCTAACCCTAACCCTAACCCTAACCCTAACCCTAACCCTAACCCTAACCCTAACCCTAACCCTAACCCTAACCCTAACCCTAACCCTAACCCTAACCCTAACCCTAACCCTAACCCTAACCCTAACCCTAACCCTAACCCTAACCCTAACCCTAACCCTAACCCTAACCCTAACCCTAACCCTAACCCTAACCCTAACCCTAACCCTAACCCTAACCCTAACCCTAACCCTAACCCTAACCCTAACCCTAACCCTAACCCTAACCCTAACCCTAACCCTAACCCTAACCCTAACCCTAACCCTAACCCTAACCCTAACCCTAACCCTAACCCTAACCCTAACCCTAACCCTAACCCTAACCCTAACCCTAACCCTAACCCTAACCCTAACCCTAACCCTAACCCTAACCCTAACCCTAACCCTAACCCTAACCCTAACCCTAACCCTAACCCTAACCCTAACCCTAACCCTAACCCTAACCCTAACCCTAACCCTAACCCTAACCCTAACCCTAACCCTAACCCTAACCCTAACCCTAACCCTAACCCTAACCCTAACCCTAACCCTAACCCTAACCCTAACCCTAACCCTAACCCTAACCCTAACCCTAACCCTAACCCTAACCCTAACCCTAACCCTAACCCTAACCCTAACCCTAACCCTAACCCTAACCCTAACCCTAACCCTAACCCTAACCCTAACCCTAACCCTAACCCTAACCCTAACCCTAACCCTAACCCTAACCCTAACCCTAACCCTAACCCTAACCCTAACCCTAACCCTAACCCTAACCCTAACCCTAACCCTAACCCTAACCCTAACCCTAACCCTAACCCTAACCCTAACCCTAACCCTAACCCTAACCCTAACCCTAACCCTAACCCTAACCCTAACCCTAACCCTAACCCTAACCCTAACCCTAACCCTAACCCTAACCCTAACCCTAACCCTAACCCTAACCCTAACCCTAACCCTAACCCTAACCCTAACCCTAACCCTAACCCTAACCCTAACCCTAACCCTAACCCTAACCCTAACCCTAACCCTAACCCTAACCCTAACCCTAACCCTAACCCTAACCCTAACCCTAACCCTAACCCTAACCCTAACCCTAACCCTAACCCTAACCCTAACCCTAACCCTAACCCTAACCCTAACCCTAACCCTAACCCTAACCCTAACCCTAACCCTAACCCTAACCCTAACCCTAACCCTAACCCTAACCCTAACCCTAACCCTAACCCTAACCCTAACCCTAACCCTAACCCTAACCCTAACCCTAACCCTAACCCTAACCCTAACCCTAACCCTAACCCTAACCCTAACCCTAACCCTAACCCTAACCCTAACCCTAACCCTAACCCTAACCCTAACCCTAACCCTAACCCTAACCCTAACCCTAACCCTAACCCTAACCCTAACCCTAACCCTAACCCTAACCCTAACCCTAACCCTAACCCTAACCCTAACCCTAACCCTAACCCTAACCCTAACCCTAACCCTAACCCTAACCCTAACCCTAACCCTAACCCTAACCCTAACCCTAACCCTAACCCTAACCCTAACCCTAACCCTAACCCTAACCCTAACCCTAACCCTAACCCTAACCCTAACCCTAACCCTAACCCTAACCCTAACCCTAACCCTAACCCTAACCCTAACCCTAACCCTAACCCTAACCCTAACCCTAACCCTAACCCTAACCCTAACCCTAACCCTAACCCTAACCCTAACCCTAACCCTAACCCTAACCCTAACCCTAACCCTAACCCTAACCCTAACCCTAACCCTAACCCTAACCCTAACCCTAACCCTAACCCTAACCCTAACCCTAACCCTAACCCTAACCCTAACCCTAACCCTAACCCTAACCCTAACCCTAACCCTAACCCTAACCCTAACCCTAACCCTAACCCTAACCCTAACCCTAACCCTAACCCTAACCCTAACCCTAACCCTAACCCTAACCCTAACCCTAACCCTAACCCTAACCCTAACCCTAACCCTAACCCTAACCCTAACCCTAACCCTAACCCTAACCCTAACCCTAACCCTAACCCTAACCCTAACCCTAACCCTAACCCTAACCCTAACCCTAACCCTAACCCTAACCCTAACCCTAACCCTAACCCTAACCCTAACCCTAACCCTAACCCTAACCCTAACCCTAACCCTAACCCTAACCCTAACCCTAACCCTAACCCTAACCCTAACCCTAACCCTAACCCTAACCCTAACCCTAACCCTAACCCTAACCCTAACCCTAACCCTAACCCTAACCCTAACCCTAACCCTAACCCTAACCCTAACCCTAACCCTAACCCTAACCCTAACCCTAACCCTAACCCTAACCCTAACCCTAACCCTAACCCTAACCCTAACCCTAACCCTAACCCTAACCCTAACCCTAACCCTAACCCTAACCCTAACCCTAACCCTAACCCTAACCCTAACCCTAACCCTAACCCTAACCCTAACCCTAACCCTAACCCTAACCCTAACCCTAACCCTAACCCTAACCCTAACCCTAACCCTAACCCTAACCCTAACCCTAACCCTAACCCTAACCCTAACCCTAACCCTAACCCTAACCCTAACCCTAACCCTAACCCTAACCCTAACCCTAACCCTAACCCTAACCCTAACCCTAACCCTAACCCTAACCCTAACCCTAACCCTAACCCTAACCCTAACCCTAACCCTAACCCTAACCCTAACCCTAACCCTAACCCTAACCCTAACCCTAACCCTAACCCTAACCACCCTAACCCTAACCCTAACCCTAACCCTAACCCTAACCCTAACCCTAACCCTAACCCTAACCCTAACCCTAACCCTAACCCTAACCCTAACCCTAACCCTAACCCTAACCCTAACCCTAACCCTAACCCTAACCCTAACCCTAACCCTAACCCTAACCCTAACCCTAACCCTAACCCTAACCCTAACCCTAACCCTAACCCTAACCCTAACCCTAACCCTAACCCTAACCCTAACCCTAACCCTAACCCTAACCCTAACCCTAACCCTAACCCTAACCCTAACCCTAACCCTAACCCTAACCCTAACCCTAACCCTAACCCTAACCCTAACCCTAACCCTAACCCTAACCCTAACCCTAACCCTAACCCTAACCCTAACCCTAACCCTAACCCTAACCCTAACCCTAACCCTAACCCTAACCCTAACCCTAACCCTAACCCTAACCCTAACCCTAACCCTAACCCTAACCCTAACCCTAACCCTAACCCTAACCCTAACCCTAACCCTAACCCTAACCCTAACCCTAACCCTAACCCTAACCCTAACCCTAACCCTAACCCTAACCCTAACCCTAACCCTAACCCTAACCCTAACCCTAACCCTAACCCTAACCCTAACCCTAACCCTAACCCTAACCCTAACCCTAACCCTAACCCTAACCCTAACCCTAACCCTAACCCTAACCCTAACCCTAACCCTAACCCTAACCCTAACCCTAACCCTAACCCTAACCCTAACCCTAACCCTAACCCTAACCCTAACCCTAACCCTAACCCTAACCCTAACCCTAACCCTAACCCTAACCCTAACCCTAACCCTAACCCTAACCCTAACCCTAACCCTAACCCTAACCCTAACCCTAACCCTAACCCTAACCCTAACCCTAACCCTAACCCTAACCCTAACCCTAACCCTAACCCTAACCCTAACCCTAACCCTAACCCTAACCCTAACCCTAACCCTAACCCTAACCCTAACCCTAACCCTAACCCTAACCCTAACCCTAACCCTAACCCTAACCCTAACCCTAACCCTAACCCTAACCCTAACCCTAACCCTAACCCTAACCCTAACCCTAACCCTAACCCTAACCCTAACCCTAACCCTAACCCTAACCCTAACCCTAACCCTAACCCTAACCCTAACCCTAACCCTAACCCTAACCCTAACCCTAACCCTAACCCTAACCCTAACCCTAACCCTAACCCTAACCCTAACCCTAACCCTAACCCTAACCCTAACCCTAACCCTAACCCTAACCCTAACCCTAACCCTAACCCTAACCCTAACCCTAACCCTAACCCTAACCCTAACCCTAACCCTAACCCTAACCCTAACCCTAACCCTAACCCTAACCCTAACCCTAACCCTAACCCTAACCCTAACCCTAACCCTAACCCTAACCCTAACCCTAACCCTAACCCTAACCCTAACCCTAACCCTAACCCTAACCCTAACCCTAACCCTAACCCTAACCCTAACCCTAACCCTAACCCTAACCCTAACCCTAACCCTAACCCTAACCCTAACCCTAACCCTAACCCTAACCCTAACCCTAACCCTAACCCTAACCCTAACCCTAACCCTAACCCTAACCCTAACCCTAACCCTAACCCTAACCCTAACCCTAACCCTAACCCTAACCCTAACCCTAACCCTAACCCTAACCCTAACCCTAACCCTAACCCTAACCCTAACCCTAACCCTAACCCTAACCCTAACCCTAACCCTAACCCTAACCCTAACCCTAACCCTAACCCTAACCCTAACCCTAACCCTAACCCTAACCCTAACCCTAACCCTAACCCTAACCCTAACCCTAACCCTAACCCTAACCCTAACCCTAACCCTAACCCTAACCCTAACCCTAACCCTAACCCTAACCCTAACCCTAACCCTAACCCTAACCCTAACCCTAACCCTAACCCTAACCCTAACCCTAACCCTAACCCTAACCCTAACCCTAACCCTAACCCTAACCCTAACCCTAACCCTAACCCTAACCCTAACCCTAACCCTAACCCTAACCCTAACCCTAACCCTAACCCTAACCCTAACCCTAACCCTAACCCTAACCCTAACCCTAACCCTAACCCTAACCCTAACCCTAACCCTAACCCTAACCCTAACCCTAACCCTAACCCTAACCCTAACCCTAACCCTAACCCTAAC
>NW_027256895.1:1515000-1562245 GCF_029215685.1 Pituophis catenifer annectens
TTTGCTTTTGAAGTCGATGGGAGCTCAGGGTTCGATGGGAAAAATGACGGACGGATGGAGAACCAAAAAAAAAAAAAAAAAAACCCCACCAAAACTCAAAAAGATTTTGACGGGCAACGTAGAAATAATAAAGAGAGAAACTCACTGCCGCAAAATGGAAACTGATCTTCTTGGTAGCTTTAAAAATAATAATATTAATAATAAAAAAAGGAGACAGACTCGCTGGAAAAAGGCTGAGTTTGTTAGCCACAAATTACAGGTAGTCCTCGCTTAACAACCGTTTAATGGGTCTTCGGAGAGGGGCGGCATATAAATTGAAATAAATAAATAAAATAAATAATGACCGAAGTTCCAACGGCACTGGGAAAAGTGACTTAAGGCCGTTTCTCACACTTATGACCGCTGGGTCACGTGACTGAATTTCGATCAGACGCTTGGCAATTGACTCGTATTTACGACCCAGATCCACTTTTGCAACCTTCTGATGAGGAAAAGTTCAATGGGGGAGAGCCAGGTTCGCTTAACAGCCGTGTGACCCACTTAACGACGGCAGGGATTCCCTTAACAAGCGTGGCAAGGAAGCTCAAAATTCACTTAACCTATGTCTCGCTTAGCAACATAAATTCGGGGCTCAATCGTGGGCGTTAAGACGAGGACAAACCCGTAGATAGAGAGCCTCCAATGGCAGGAGCAGTTCACCTCTGAGAACGGAGGCATTTGCTACCTCTAGGACATTAAGAGAGGAATTTCTGGAGAATAAAAGTTTGTCTAACATAGCGAGAGGCCAGTTTCGCTGACAGCCCCACGTCCTGCGATCTTTTTAGGGCGATAGGGAAGCCATGTTGGCTTGTTGAACATCCTGGCTTAGTTGTAACCACGAATCACCGTCTTCCGGTGACACCACGGCCGGCAGGATTCCTCCCACGTCCTCTCGTGTCTCCTCCCACCATATTTTCCCAGCTTTGGGAAGCGGAATCCGCCCACACCTGATCGGGGAGGAAAGAGGCGTACCTGCGGACTCGTTTCCCCGCCTCGCTGACCAACAAGCCAGCATTGCCAAAGGGGTTCTTGATGGCTTGTTGCAAACCACGAAGCTGGTTCCCGGCGTTCTGGACCAGAAGGAAAATCGGACAGACAGCGGAGAAGATCAAAGCTGGATTTCCTTATGCCGTACCTCTCTGGATCCGCTGCCCCGCTGCTCCACTGGCTAACGGGTCAGGACTACCCGTCCCCGTTCCCCCCCCCCCCCAGGCGGCTTAGTGCGGGTCCCCCAAATCTCGCCCGTCGTTAAAAGTCACGCACCTGGAACCCGTAGAGGGCAATGAAAAGCCGCAAGATATCGTTGGTGCCTTCGAAGATCCGGAAGATGCGCAGATCCCGCATCACTTGTTCCACGCCGCTTTCCTGCAGCCGGGGAGATCAGATGGGAGGAAGAGGAAGAGAAAGAGAAGAGAAAAGAGAAAGGAGAAAGGGAAGGAGAGGGAGAAAGAGGAAGGAGGAGAAAGAGAAAGAAAAAGAGAAGGAGAAAAGGAGGAGAAAGGGAAAGGGAAGGAGAGGGAGAGGCAGAAACAGAAAGAGAAAGGAGGAGGAGAAACAGAGAGGAGGAGAAAGAAAAAGAAAAAGAGGAGAAAAGAGGAAGGAGGAGAAGGAGAAACAGAAAGGAGGAGAAAGAAAAAGAGAAGGAGAAAAGAAAGAGAAAGAGAAGGAGAAAGGTAAAGGGAAGGAGAGGGAGAGGCAGAAAGAGAAAGGAGGAGAAAGAAAAAGAGAAAAGGAGAAAGGAGAAACAGAAAGGAGGAGAAAGTGAAAGAAAAAGAGGAGAAAGAGAAGGAGAAAGGGAAAGAGAAGGAGAAAGAAAAAGAGAAGGAGAAAGGGAAAGAAAAAGAGGAGGAAAAGAGAGAAAAAGAAGAGAAAGAGGAGATGAAGAAGGAGAAGGACAAAGAGGAGGAGAAAAAGGAGGAGAAAGAAAAACAGAAAGAGGAGAAAAAGAGAAAGGAGAAAGGGAAAGAGAGAGAAAGGAGGAGAAACAGAAAGGAGGAGAAAGAGAAAGAAAAAGAGAAGGAGAAAAGAAGGAGAAAGGGAAAGGGAAGGAGAGGGAGAGGCAGAAAGAGAAAGGAGGAGGAGAAAGAGGAGAAAGGGAAAGAGGAAAAGAGAGAAAAAGAAGAGAAAGAGGAGATGAAGAAGGACAAAGAGGATGAGAAAAAGGAGAGAGAGAGAGAGAGAAGTGAAACTGATTGATGCCAAATGGTTTGATGACATTAATGGTGCTCATTGCTCAGATCTATGCTTGATCCGAGACCGGTGCGTGGATTAAACCATCATTGAACATCGGCACATAAACCGTACAAGCTAAGGCAATCTTTGGTTCTCAGATAAAGCCGATAAAAGCTTCAGGAAACCAGATAGGGGTTCCCAACTTTAAACTGGGGGGACTTCAGTTCCCAGAATTCCCTAGCCTAGCACGAATGCATTCCTTTTGAGGCGTACTCTCTTAGAATCCCTTCCTCTGCAATCTCTCCGTTCGAAGAGGCAGGAGAATTAAAAAACAGGCCTGGCTGGCTGGGGAATTCTGGGAGTTGGAAGTCCGCCCAGCTTAAAGCCACCAAGGTTGAGAAGCGCCGACGGAAACAGACATTAACAAATGATAATTTCCTCGTTATCAGCGAAGAGACCAGCCTCCTCACCGGTTCTGCGGGAAGCCATTTTGAAAGAAATAAAAAAAAAAAACAGGAGATTGAATAGGTTCTAAAGGCCCCGTTAAAAAAAAAAGCTTCTTGGAGATGCTTGTTAAGCTCCCATTTTCCACAGTCGCCTAAATAAACGAAGCTAACTTGAACCCTGGATATTAGCCCCCCCCATCTCCCCCCCCCAAAAAAACTGACCTTCATGAAGCCCATGCCCCCCATGGTCTGGATGCATTCGTCTGACACGCTCCAGGCAGCTTCCTGCAGGTGGAGGAAAAAGACAGATCAAAGCAACACGGAAGGAAGGATCTTCTCTGGATATGACGGGCACGTCTCCTTCCTTCCTTCCCTCTTTCATTTTTTTTCTCTTTCATTTTCCTTCCTTCCTTCCCCATTTCTGCTCTTTCATTTTCCTTCCTTCTTTTTCTCCCTCCTTCCCTCCCTCCCTCCTTCATTCCTTCCTTCATTTCTTTCATTTTCCTTCCTTCCACAATTTTTCTTTCATTTTCCTTCCTTCCCTTTTTTCTTTCATTTTCCTTTTTTTTTCTCTTCCTTCCTTCCTTTTTTTTCCTTCCCTTTTCTTTTCTTCTTTCTCTCCTTCCTTCCTTCCTTTTTCTTTCATTTTCCTTCCTACTTTTTCTCTCTCCTACCTTCCTTTCTCATTTTTCTTTTTTTCCTTTCTTCTCTTTCTTCCATTTTCTTTTCCTCTCTCTCCTACCTTCTTTTCTCATTTTTCTCTTACATTTTCCTTTCTTCTTTCTTTCTTTCTCTCCTTCCTTCCTCTTTCATTTTCCTTCCTTCCCTTTTTCCTTCCATTTTCTTTTCTTCTCTCTCCTTCCTTCCTTTTTTTTTCATTTTCCTTCCTTCTTTTTCTCTACCTTCCTTTCTCATTTTTTCTCTTTATCTTCCTTCTTTTTCTACCTTCCTTTCTAATTTTTCTCTTTCATTTTCCTTTCTTTTTCTTTCTCTCCTTCCTTCCTTTCTCTTTTATTTTCCTTCCTTCCCTTTTTTCTTGCATTTTCTTTCCTCTTTCTCTCCTTCCTTCCTTTTCTTACCTTCTTTTTCTCTCTCCTCCCTCTGTCCCTTCCCCATTTTTTCTTTCATCTTCCTTCCTTCTTTTTCTCTGTCCTACCTTCCTTTCTCGTTTTTCTCTTTCATTTTCCTTCCTTCCTTTCTCTCCTTCCTTCCTTTTTTCTTTCATTTTCCTTCCTTCCTTCTCTCTCATCTCTCCATTTTTTCGTTTTCCTTCCTTCCTTTTCTCTCTCCTTCCTTCCTTTCTCATTTTTCTCTTTCATTTTCCTTCCTTCCCTCTTTTCTTTCAACCCCCCCCCCAAGCAGGCCAAAGGGCCACAGGGTCTGTAGGGGGGGGGCAGAAACCATAACCAGATTGGCACCCTGGTACCCTTGCCAGCACTCACCGAGCCGAAGATTTTGCTGATGGCCGCCTCGATCTGGAAGTCAGAAGCCCCCCGGTCCATGTTGGCGCTGATCATGTACGCCATTGACTAAAATTTTAAAATATTGTTTAATAACAGTAATTTTTTTTAGCATTATATTGTAGAGTGTCTACAAAAATGGGTTGAATTTACGTCCGTTTGTAGCATCCTGCAGTCATGTGAGCAGAATTTATGGGTTTTTAAACTGTGTTTATTTATTCATTTTAATTAAATTTATTGGTTGTCCATCTTGCCACAGGGCAAATCTGGGTGCCTGGCTGTATTAAAAGGACACAATGATTCAATATTAATTAACATTAATTATATGAATGATTAAATATTAACTATTAATTATGACTGCATTAAAAGGATACAACGCAAAACCTTTGATTGTACACAATCAAATAAAATTTAATAAAAATATAAATACTCAAAAGATTTTGCCACAAATGTGTCTAATTCCCATTTCTGGCAAAAAAAAACCCCAAACCCATTGAGACAATGAATTCACTTAAAGAGGTCATTAAAAATGGATGCCATTCCGTAGTGACCCACTTAACGCCCGGCACGACTTACGACTGGAATTCAGGGCTCAATTCCGGTCCTTATGGCAAGGACGACAAGTATCACAGAAAGGGTTTTTACGTTATTATATGCTAATTTTTTTTTTTTCTTTCAAGGTGTGGTCTCCGGATCGGTGTCAGAGATTTGATTTCGGAAGAACTAAGTTTCTAGTCCTCAAGGTGGCCATTTGGGGCACCCGTTTTGCATGCCCGTACCTCCGTCACGTAGTGGAGCAATGCCATGCGGGCGAGTTTTTCCTGGATGGCTCCGAAAGTGTGGATTTTTTCCCCAAACTGAGTTCGGTTGGCGGCAAAGTCCACCTTTGGGAGAGAAAGGGAAAAAAAGAGAGTAAGGTTTAGAAGGGAAAACAGCTAGTCCTCGACTTACAACCGTTCATTCAGCAACCTTTTAAAGGTACATGGGCACTGAAGTAAGTGACTAAAGACCATTTTTCATACTTATGACCACTGCAGTCACATGATCAAAAACCAGACGCTTGGCAACTGACTCACATTTATGACGGTCCCTGGGGGTGTGTCACCTGATCACCTTCCCTCAAGCAAAGTCAATGAGGATGCCGGATTCGTTTAATGACATGGGAGTCACTGAACCACCTTGGCAAGCAAGGTCGTAAAACGGGGCAAAACTCACTTGACAAATGTCTCGCTTACCAACAGAAATTATGGGCTCAATTGCGGTCGTAAGTCGAGCATTAGAGTTACCACACAACTGCAGTGATTCGCTTAACAACCTTGGCACAAAAGGTCGTAAAACAGGGCAAAGCTCACTGAACAAATGTCTCGCTCAGCCACAAAAAAATTGGGACTCAAATCGCGGTCGTAATTCGGGGACTGCCTGTATAAGGGGATAGAGGGGAATATGCTGCGGACGATAACTTCAATGGGGGTGCTTGAGAAGAAAGTGGGGGCCCCAAAGTCACTCACCGCCTTGTGAATGAGCGCCCGCATGGTGCCCGCCATGGCGGCTGCCATGCCGAAGCGCCCGTTGTTCAGGATATTCATGGCCACCTTGAACCCGGCGCCTGGCGCACCTAGAACGTTCTCCACCGGCACTCGGACGTTATCAAAGTGGACTTCAGCTGTGTTGGACGCCTTGATGCCCATCTTCTTCTCGGGGGGGCCGCTGGGGGGGGGCAGGAGGGGAAATTAAGACACCCCAGAACAGGGATCTCCAACCTTGGCAACTTTTAAGACTTGTGGACTTCAACTCCCAGAATTCCCCATTCAATCATGCGGAGGAATTGCAGAGGAAGGGATTACAAAAGAGTAAGCAGGCATAGAGCTGAAGTCTAGTGAAGCTGGTGGAGGAATTCTGGGACTTGAAGTCCAGAAGTCTTAAAGTTGCCAAGGCTGGAGACCCCTGCCCCAGGAGACCCCGGGTGGAGGGGGGGCTCCCCTTCTCTGCCCTGCCCCAAACTTCGCCCCACCGGTTCAAGGGTGGGGGGGGAGAGCCTGTCTCCGTACCCCAAAAGGAACTGAAAATTCCAATGCTTGGATATTGGGGGGACGGGGTGTCCTTCGACGGCTCACCTGGTGACCCCCGCAAAAGCCCGCTCCACGATGAAGGCCGTCACCTTGTCCTTCATCTTCCCCGTCTCGTCTTGCTGCGGCGTTTTGGCAAAAACGGTGAATATTTCGGCGATGCCGCCATTGCTGGGTGAGAAAAGGAGGTTTTAGGACCCTCACCCTTGTGTCCCCCCCCCCCCCATAAAAGACCTCCGCGAATTGAATTTTTATTATTTATTTCACTCTTTTGCCTTCTGGTTTGTCTTTTTGCAGAAAGTGGCAGACTCGTTTAGCGACCGTTTGAAGTTACCACAGCAAGGAAAAACAAGAGTCTTGGGCTCTGTCCTCGCACTTACGACCGTCGTGGCATCCTCGGTATTGTAAAAATTCAGACTCTTGGTAATCGGCACGTATTTACGATGGATGTGGTGTCCAGGAGATCACCTGACCGGTCTTTCGGAGGAGCAAAAGTCAACGGGGAAGCCCGATTCGCTTAACAACCACTGGATTCGCTTAACAACCATGATTCGTGGTGGAAAAGAAGGTGAAAAAAATCCGGCACGATTCCCTGGACAACTGTCTCGCTAAGTGACGGAAATTCTGCTTCCTAGTCTGGTCGTAATACCTGCGTTTTATTCTTTATCTGCAATATTGGTATGCAAAAAATTTTAAACTTAAGCCTTGTCTCCAGAACCGGAATCAATCCTGATCAATCAAAATCTGAATTATTATTATTTTTTTATTTATTTTTATATGCCGCCCATCTCCGGAGACTCAGGGCGGCTTATAATGCGTTAAGCAATAGCCTCCATACTTTTGTATATTTTATACAAAGTCGGGGGGGGGGGGGGGGAGAAACTGAGGCACGAAGGGGTCCCTCTCGCATCGAGCAGAAAACCGGGCGGCTTCGCTTTCCAGACCTCTTGGCCTTCTAAATTACAGGTGGTCCTTGACTTACGACGACAAGGGAGCCCGTCAAGTTGTTAAGCGAATCCCGGCAGCGCTTGAATGAATCGCATGGTCGTTAAGTGAATCTGGCTACCCCCCCTCCCCCAATTGACTCTGCTTGGTAGAAGGTCACAAAATGTGACAACCGCTCCCACCCACCCCCGGACGCTACACCTGTCATAAATACAGGACAGTTGTCCAGAGTCTCGATTTTTGACCACGTGATCATGGGGCTGCGGCAACAGTCGTAAGTGCGAAACACGGTCCTAAATCCCTTGTTCCGGTGCCGCTGTTAACTTCGAGCGGTCGCTAAACGAACGGTTGTAAGGGGAGGACGGCCTGTATTTCAAGGCTGTTTAAAAGTCATTCTCTGGATAATGGGGGGGGGAGGAGGCGACGTCACCTGTGTGTCATCCGTCCGTTTCCCCCCCCCCCACCCGAAGGCCGCCTCACCTGATCCAGAGTTTGCTCCCGTTGAGAGTGTAGTAGGTACCGCAAGGGCTGAGTTCGGCTCTGGACCGGATCGAGGCCGCGTCGGAGCCGCTGGTGTTCTCGGTCAGGCAGTAGGCGGCGATGTGCTCACCTGGGTGGGGTTGGGGGTGAGGAAGGAGGGAGGGAGAAAGTGACACAAAAGGTATTCCTCTATGCCCGCCCACTGTTGTGACTCCGACCCCCGAGCCCGTCTTATCGGAGGGAGAAGACTCCGAAAGTGAAGGAGAGGAGTTGGCCAGGCCTCCCTCTCCAGGACCCTCCTCTCTGGCAATGCCTCAGGTGTCTTCCGAAGGAGAAGGGATAGGCCAGGAGCCAGGCACTTCCGAGCAGCCGCAGTTAGACAGTGATGGAGATGAGTCTTGGCTGGATCCCTGACAGCGTCGGAAAGACAAGCGCGCGCAGCAGAGGAGGCGGCGTGGCAGAGATTAAGCTGAGTCCCTGGACCACACCCCACAGGGGATAAAAGGGGGTGTGGTGGCCATTCAGGCTTTGTGACGGACAAAACTGAACAGCTAGCAAGTCATACGGTGTCTCTGGAACTTCGTTATCTGCCTTCCTTGGATTTATTATGGACTGGACTTGACAATTCTTTGGCTTTGTGAATTTATTTTGGTTTATCTGACGGAGGAGGAACATCTCCCTCTGTGAGTAAGGTTTTTGGCAAGCAGCTACTGGGTTGCTGCCAATTCTGCTATCAAAGGAAATTCTTGTCGGCTGGTTTATTTTAACTCTTGGTCGACTGCTGGTGTGCGTGTGTGAGACGGGGACAGAACACCCACCCCCTCCCCACAGCACACCATAAAGCCCATGTGACAAGCAAAGGAAATGTAAGAGAAAGTATTGCGGCCTGTCCGGCAGCCAAATCAGAGGAGGCGGAGGAGGCATGGGAGTCAGGGTGAGAGAGAGAGAGAGAGAGAGAGAGAGAGAGAGGCGGAGCCTGGGCCGTCCGTCAGCCCTCAGATGGAGAGTCAACAGGCCCCAGGAGGTCTGGAGGGGGCTGATGAGGAGGAGGAGGAGGAACAGCTGGGTCCGGTGCCCGATGCACAGAAGGCAGAGGAGAGGAGAGAGTAGGGGAAATCTATGGGCCGGTCCTCGGGACAGAAGAGCCACCTCTGCTAGCGAAGCCCCTCCCTATCTCTGGGGATCAAAGGCAGGGGGCAGAGATGAATAGATGTGGCAGACAACTAATTATCTCCCTTGCCCGACGGATTTATTAGCCTGCGGTGAGAGAGAAACTTTTTTGCCGGGACTGCCGGCGCTCCTAATCAAGGAATCTTTGAGTTCACTTCAAAGGTTTTGTCGTGTTTGGGGAGCTGGGCCAGAACAGAAAGTTTGGTGTTGAGTTGAAAGTGTTGGGCGAGAAAGCGGGAGACCGGGAGTTCTAGTCCCGCCATCGTCATGAAAGCTGATTGGGTGCCATTAGGCCAATCGCAAGGAAATAATGAGCTACTAGCCTTATGTAGGAAAGGCGGCGAGCGGGGTGACGTTGGGACAATCACCAGGGGGCGTGAGTTCTAGTACTGCCGTAGAAACGAAAAGAGGGCTGGGTGACTTCGGCCAAGCAACAGGAGACTGGGAATTCTAGTCCCGGCTAAGCTGTGAAAGCCGGATGGGTGACTTTGGACCAGTCACCAGGCGACGGTGAGTTCTAGTTTCACCTTGGAAAAGCTGGCTGGCTTGTGTCAATCACCAGAAGACGGTGAGTTCTAGTCCTGCCTTAGCCATAAAGCCAGCTGGGTGACTTTGGGACAATCACTAGGCGACAGTGAGTTCTAGTTTCACCTTGGAAAAGCTGGCTGGCTTGTGTCAATCACCAGAAGACGGTGAGTTCTAGTCCTGCCTTAGCCATAAAGCCAGCTGGGTGACTTTGGGACAATCACTAGGCGACAGTGAGTTCTAGTTTCACCTTGGAAAAGCTGGCTGGCTTGTGTCAATCACCAGGAGATGGTGAGTTCTAGTCCCGCCTTAGCCATAAAGCCAGCTGGGTGACTTTGGGACAATCACCAGGCGACAGTGAGTTCTAATTTCACCTTGGAAAAGCTGGCTGGCTTGTGTCAATCACCAGGAGACGGTGAGTTCTAGTCCCGTCTTAGCTATAAAGCCAGCTGGGTAACTTTGGCCCAGTCTCCCTCTCTCTCAACCCAACCCACTTCACAGGGCTGTTGTGGGAAAATTGGAGATACGTTGCGCAGCCAAAGCTGGGACAAAAATCGAATAATAAAATCAGCATAAATAGACATAAATAATAAATAAATAAATAAATAAAAGCAATCAGTCAATAAAAGTATATAATACAAAAAAAAATAAACAAACAAATCAAACATAAAATAAACATCAATAAAATAAACAAAACAGAAACAAAAATAAAATAAACATAAATGGAATCAATAAAATAAACAAATAAAAGAAATCAAACGAATCAAACATATCAAAATAAACATACCGGTAAATAAAATAAACATATTAAAAAATAAACATCAATCAAATGAATAGAACGTAAACAAAATAAAGACAAACATAATAAATAAAACAATCAATAAAAACAATTAATTGTGGGATTTTAAATTGTATTTCTTTTTTTTTAAACTTTATTTATTGCTATTGTTATTGTTTTTACTCTACGTGATGGCTGTGAGCCGCCCCGAGTCCTCCGGGAGAAGGGCGGCATATAAATTTTAATAATAAATAATAAAGAAATATATAATACAAACATCAATAAAATAAATAAAAAATGAGCAAAACACAAAATAAACAAAACATGAAGTACACAAAATAAACATCATAAACTAAATAAAGCATCAATAAAATAAAACATTAAGCCTCCCCGAGTCCTTCGGGAGAAGGGCGGCATATAGATTTGATTAAATAAATAAATAAATAAATAAATAAATAAATAAATAAATAAATAAATAAGAAAGAAAGAAAGAAAGAAAGAAAGAAAGAAAGAAAGAAAGAAAGAAAGAAAGAAAGAAAGAAAGAAAGAATCATAATAAACCACAAATAAAACAAATAAAAAGAGAAATAAAATCTGGCACCAGATGAACTTCCTTCCATGCAACGCAGCCAGGGACAAAGATTCAATTTGGGGTGGGTGGGATTCCCATCCTGGGTTGGGGGTGGGGGTGTCCCTTGCCCCACCCTGGCAGTGCCACCCTCTCTCCCTCCCCCCCCCCCCATGCCCGGCCTTACCAGTTGCCAGCTTGGGCAGGTATTTCTTCTTCTGCTCCTGGGAGCCGAAGAGCAGGATGCCCTTGAAGCCGATGGACTGATGGGCACCCAGGGCGATGCCCACCCCCAGGTCGTGCATCCCCACGATTTCCACCAGGCGGGCATACTGGGGGGAGGAAGGAGGGGGGGGCAGAGAGGAGAGAGAGAGGCTGTGTGCAAAGGAACGGTACCGGACGCTTCAAAGCATGCGCCGCCGAAGATCTGAGCGCAACCCGCAGGGGAGGAAAGGGGGTGCCCCCTCCCTCGGAGGGGGGGGCAGGACTGACCTGGGTGTTGGTGAGCCCCAGACCCCCAAATACGGTGGGGATCTGAAGCCCGAAGGCCCCCAACTCCTTCAGCCCCTGCATCGTCTTCTCCTGGACCTGGGCCAGCTCGTCATTCCGCGACGGATTGTTCACCTCCTGCGGAAACCGGGGGGGGGGGTGGCGGGACACCGACAGAGAGCATTGCTGGAGGGGGGGGCCCACCTCCCACCTGCCCTCAAACCCAACGCCCCCCCCAATCTTCACCCCCTCACCTCGAAGAAGCGGCCGACGGGACCCACCAGCTCTTGCAAAGTTTGCGTCTGTTCCTCGTTGAGGACTGGGACAAAATCAGAAGGAGGCATGATTTGGGGCGGGGCAGTCCTCGGACTTATGTCCGTTCCTTTAGCCATCAAAAGTGGCTTACTAGTCCTCGGCCTACGTCCGTTTGTTTTCCGCAACCGTTCAACGTTACGATGACACTGGAAAAGGTCACTTACATCCAGGCCTCGATTTACGTTCGTTCGTTTAGTGAATATTCCCACTTAAGAAAGGACTTAGGACCAGTCCTCGACTTATGTCCATTTGTTTAGTGACCATTCCCACTTAAGACCTAGGACCAGTCCTCGACTTACGTCCATTTGTTTAGTGACCATGCAAAACTACAATGGCACTGAAAAACGGGATTCATGACCACTCCTCGACATACGACTGTTGCAGCGTTGCAAAAATCCAAAGACGACGCAACGAGGAACTCATTTCAAAAATCAAAAATTAAAATACAGGTAATTCCTGACTTACAACAATTCGCTTAAGGACCATTCGAAGTTACAAGGAACGGAAAAAAGCGACTTACGCCCAGTCCTCAGAGTTACGACCGTTGCAGCATTTCCCACGGTGAAAATTGGGGCATGTTTTTTATGTTAGTTGCAGTATCTTGCGGGTCAGGGGAATCCCCCTTTGCGACCTTCCCAGCATAGTCAATGGGGGATTCGCTTAATGGCCACGTGATTAACTTAACAACCTTAGCAATTCCATGAATACCAGGGGAAAATAGGTTGTAAAATCGAGCGCGATTTGCTCAAACCTTCGACGGAAATGCTGGTGGCAATTGCGGTCGTAGGTCGAGGACTATTGTCGTGCCAGCACGCTCCTGGGGAAGCCCCCCCCTCCCCATCAGGCGTGGGGGAGGACCGCCTGTGCCTCTCGGAGCCCCCCAGTCCTCTGCAAACAGGCCTCAGCTGCCAGCCAGCAAACAAACAAGGGGTCGTTTCAGACATACGTCCACGCGCTGAACCAGCCAATCCCCACATGCACAAAACCCGCAGACCCACAAACACACCTCCCATCCTGCCCCCCCCCCACTTATTTTACCTGAGGGATAAGGGAAGACTTGCTCCGTGATGATCTGGCCTTTGAAAATCCCCACCGCGAAAGATTTGGTTTCCTGGCGGTGGGAGAGAAAAAAGAAAAGTTAATTAAAGGGTCACTCAGTCACTGCCTGCTCCGGAGTCCTGGGTTCGAGTCCTGTGACATGTCCCTGTTTCCAGGCAGAGAAAAGGCACCGTCCCTTGGGGAAGGATCCAGAATCTCTATTCCTGAGGTTGTCAAAATCTCAGATTGTGACGCCAGGACAACTTCCCCTTCTGGCAGAGGTCACCTCCCCCACCCCCATCCAATCTCTCTGCAGCCCCCACCCCATTTTGAAAAGTTAAAATATTTAAAATCCTGGTTAAAATCCCAGCTTAAAATCTTCTAAAATTCCTTACAGAGTGCTCCTTGCAGAGTGCTCTGTAAGGAATTTTAGAAGATTTTAAGCTGGGATTTTAACCAGGATTTTGAATATTTTAACCAACTTATTTATAGTGACGCGGGAAAACACCCGAGATTTTAATTTTTTGCATATATATTTATATATATAAATATAAATACACACACACACACACACACACACATACTATAATAATTTAATTTAATTTTGTTTTAATATATTTTAATATTTGTATTGTGTGTTTTTACTTCTGGCTGTTCACCGCCCCGAGTCCTTCGGGAGAGGGGGCGGTATAAAAATTTAATAAATAAATAAATAAATAAATAAATACATAAGGCTAGTCCTCGATTTACAACCACAAGGGAGCCCAACATTTCTGTGGCTAAGTGAGACAGTTAAGTGAGTTTTGACTCATTTTTACGGCCTTTCTACTCACAGTTATTAAGCAAATCCCCCGCAGCTATAAAGCAAGTCACATGGTCGTTAAACAAATCCGGTTTCCCTGTTGACTCGGAAGGTCACAAAAAGGGGATCCCGTGACCCCGGGACCTTGCCGCCATCATAAATACGAGTCAGTGGCCAAGCGTCAAGTCAAGAACTACCTGTGTCTACTTTCAATGGTCGGTCGTTAAGTGTGAAAAACGGTCATGAGTCCCTTTTTCTTTAATGACGTAACTTTGAACGGTCACTAAACGAACTGTTGTTAAGTTGAGGACTACAACAACTTGCCAAGCCAGAAAGGAGTTTCGGGGTGACTATTTCCTTGACCTCAGAAACGGGCGACACCCAAAAGGGAGGAGGCGTGAAATTAATAATAATAATAAGCTTGAGGGTGGAAGATGGGAGGGCGGCGGCCCATTAAACGGTTGATGGGAGTTGTGGTTTGTCTATTCGAGTAATTTCACAACTATTACGACTTGTGGACTTCGACTCCCAGAATTCCCAGAGGTTTCCCAGAATTCAGCATGGAGAGAAGAAAAAAAAAAAAAGCAATAATTTTTGGAAAAGTCTATAATGTGGCTATAGACTTTTCCAAAAATTATTGCATCTTTTTAAAAAAAAAAATCGGGTAACTTTCTTCATAGATGGTGGGAATGCGGCAGATGTAATATATCTTGAATTTAGCAAAGTGGGGGGAAAACAAATAACACAAATAGGTTAAAAATGAGTTAGAAGGGATGGGAAAGTGACATGCTGGCTAGGGAATTCTGGGAGTTGAAGTCCACCCATCTTCAAGTTGCCAAGATTGAGAAACATGGGACCCGTAGTCCTTTTCCCCCCTCCTCAATTGGCCTCCACAAGCCCTTCTGGGCCTTCTATGACATCACATAGAGGCAGCCAATAGGAAAAGAGCAGCTGAAATACCTAATAGGAAATTTACTTCCTTTTTCTCTGCCTTTCCTTACCCCACGTGCTGCATCAAAATTAGTCCCCCAAATATTGTTCCAGAGACCCCCCCCACAAAAGGGAGAGGGGGAGAAAAGACCACGTACCGTAGGTAGATGCTTTTTCCCCGATTCTTCTTGGGTCAATGACTCTGCCTTTAATCTCTGCTTTTCCGGGGCGGCCTGCAAAAGAGGGGGACAGATAGCGTGACGTTCGTTGGAATTTATGGGGTGCTACCTTCATCCCAGGGGTTTGGCCGGAACGATGCATAAAAGCGGAAATTGGACGCAACGTTTAATAAGAGTGGAATTTGGATGCCAAGCTACTGAAAAGAGGAATTTAAATGCAACACTGCAGAAAAATGGGATTTAAACGCAACGTTTAATAAAAGTGGAATTTAAATGCAATGCTGCAGAAAAGTGGAATTTAAATGCAATGCTACAGAAGTGGGATTTAAATGCAACGCTGCATTTGAAATGTTGTAAAATAATATATAGATAAAAGTTTGAAAGAGGAGAAAAAGGGCAGATTATTGTTAAATTGGGGGTTATAAAAATATGTTAAATTAGAAGTCATCATATAATGTCATAGTAGAATCTTTTCTCTTTCTCTTTTTTTTTCTTTTTCTCTTTTTTGAAATGTATGGTTAAAAGGGGATGTTATAATATTAATAATATTTCTAGTAAGTAAAGGTCAGTATTTAGAGGAGGGAGTAAGTAATCTGTTATGAATTTGGTTTTTTGTTATGAGGAAGTCACAGGGGGTGAGGGGGGGAGGGGGGGGTTAGGGAGGGGGAGGGGGGGGAAAGGGGGAAAAACTTGTATTTGAAAACTTTTTCAATAAAAAAATAAAATAAATGCAACGCTGCAGAAAAGCAGGATTTAAATGCAACATTTAAAAAAAGTGGGATTTAAATGCAATGCTGCAGAAAAGCAGGATTTAAATGCAGTACTGCAGAAAAAGTAGAATTTAAATGCAACATCGCATAAAAGCGGGTTTTAAATGCAACGCTGCAGAAGTGGAATTTAAACGCAACGTTGCATAAAAGTGGAATTCAAATGCAACGCTACATAAAAGTGGAATTTAAATGCAACGCTGCATAAAAGTGGAATTTAAATGCAACGCTGCATAAAAAGTGGAATTTAAATGCAACGCTGCAGGAACGTGGAATTTAGTTTCTTTTTTTCCTTTTAAAGAGCTGGAGAAGGTAGGGATGGAGGCAGGTCACCGCCGGGACAGGGGGTAAAGGCTGGCCGGCTGTAGCATGTGGTGTGGCATGATCTGCTTTTAATCCCGGTGAAATCCGGTCCAGCCACGCTCAGGTTGACAGATTCCAGGGCCCCATAAATAGGCTGTAAAACCGTCCACTTATTTCAATTATTTCACCCTCAGAGGCAGTCCTCGACTTGCAGCCATCAACGGAGCCTGCCCACTGCAGCCGCAGGCCTTCACTGCCATAAAACGTGTAGCTCTTATACGCCCCTTTTTCTGGTGGTCGTTAAACAAACCTTCCGTCGTTAAGCGGATCCTTGGCTGCCTCCTTCTGAAGTCCTACAGGCAACTGGCACGTTTTACCTCTTGTGGTTCTCGCTGGGCGTTGGGCCAGCCGGTTGTTTGTGAGGCTGCCTTACACTGTTTGTAAACTGCTCAGAGTCCCTTGTGGGAGCAGGGAAGGGCAGGGACACCTCGCCAAGGGGCAAAACAGAACACAGGCTGGCAATTTGCCATCGGTCGGGGTCCTGAGTCTGGGAGGCACCCAGGGTTGGTTGGGGAAGGAAGGAAGGAAGGAAAAGAGGGAGAGAGGAAGCGAAGGAAGACAGAGGAAGGAAGGAAGGAAGGAAGATGGGAATAAGAAGAGAGGAAGGGAAGGGGGAAGGAAGGGAGAAAGGCAGGGAGGGAGGGAGGAAGGAAAACAGGGAAGGAGGCGAAGGAAGGAAGAAGGGAGGAAAGGAAGGAAGGAAAAGAGGGAGAGAGGAAGCGAAGGAAGAGAGAGGAAGGAAGGAAGGAAGATGGGAATAAGAAGAGAGGAAGGGAAAGGGGAAGGAAGGGAGAAAGGCAGGGAGGGAGGGAGAAAGGAAAACAGGGAAGGAGGCGAAGGAAGAAGGGAGGGAAGGAAGGAAGGAAAAGAGGGAGAGAGGAAGCGAAGGAAGAGAGAGGAAGGAAGGAAGGAAGATGGGAATAAGAAGAGAGGAAGGGAAGGGGGAAGGAAGGGAGGAAGGCAGAGAGGGAGGGAGGGAGGAAGGAAAACAGGGAAGGAGGCGAAGGAAGGAAGAAGGGAGGGAAGGAAGGAAGGAAGGAAAAGAGGGAGAGAGGAAGCGAAGGAAGAGAGTGGAAGCGAAGGAAGGAAGGACAGACAGACGGGCGATAGAAATAAGAAGAGAGGAAGGGAAGGAAGGGAGGGAAGGGAGAAAGGCAGGGAGGGAGGGGAACAGGGAAGGAGACGAAGGAAGAAGGGAGGGAAGGAAGGAAGGAAGGACGGATGGACGATAGGAATAAGAAGAGAAGAAAGGAAGGGGGAAGGAAGGGAGAAAGGCAGAGAGGGAGGGAGGAAGGAAAACAGGGAAGGAGGCGAAGGAAGGAAGAAGGGAGGGAAGGAAGGAAGGAAAAGAGGGAGAGAGGAAATGAAGGAAGAGAGAGGAAGGGAAGGAAGGAAGGACGGACGGCCGATAGAAATAAGAAGAGAGGAAGGGAAGGGGGAAGGAAGGGAAGGAAAGGAGGAAGGCAGGGAGGAAGGGAGGAAGGGGAACAGGGAAGGAGACGAAGGAAGGAAGAAGGGAGGGAGGGAAGGAAGGAAAAGAGAGGGAGGGAGGGAGGGAGGAAGGATAGGGAGAGAGGAAGGAAAGGAAGACAGAAGGAAGGAAAAGAGAGAGAGGAAGGAAAAGAGGGAGAGAGGAAGCGATGGAAGACAGAGGAAGGAAGGAAGGAAGGAAAAGAGAGGGAAGGAGGAAGGGAAGGGAGGAAAGGAGTTAGGAATAAGAAGAGAGGAAGGGAAGGAGGAAGGGAAGGAAGGAAGGAAGGAAGGAAAAGAGAGGGAGGGGGAAGAAAAAGAGGGAGAGAAGAAGTGAAGGAAGAGAAAGGAAGGAAGGAAGGAAAAGAGAGCGGGAGGGAGGAAAGGAAGACAGAAAAAAGCAAGAAAGAAAAAGGAAAGGAGAGAGAGGGAAGGTAGGTAGGTAGGAAAAGAGAAGGAGGGAGGAAGGAAAGGAAGGGTGATAGGAATAAGAAGAGAGGAAGGGAAGGGGGAAGGAAGGGAGAAGGGAGGAAGGAGAACAGGAAAGGAGACGAAGGAAGGAAGGAAAAGAGGGAGGAAGCGAAGGAAGACAGAGGAAGGAAAGAAAGACAGGAAGGAGGGAAAAGAGAGGGAGGGAGGAAGGGAAGGAAGACAGAAAAAGGCAGGCAGGCAGGAGAGAGAGAAAAAGAAGGAAGGAAAATGAGAGAGAGAAAAAGGAAGGAAGATAAAAAGAAAGGAGGGAAGGGAAGGGAAGGGGGGCAGTCCGGGGTCCTTTTCTTCCTTCCTTCCTTGCCCACCCACCCCCACCGTCCCGGGACGGGCTCCTCCGGCGTGCCATTGTCATCCCGCTCACCTTTCCCCCAGATCCAGCGCCTAAATATTCCCGGGATGACGCGGCTGCCCTTCCAAGGGCTCCGTCCGGACGCCCATCTGGGTCAACCCGGGTCGGTCGTGGGGATCCAGCCAGATCAACCGTGTCTGTGTGTGTGTGTGTTGCAAGGAGGACCCCAGACCCAGAATTAAAAGCCCAGATGGGGGTGGGGAAAGGGGAAAGGGGTCTTCGGGGTTGCAAGCAAGACATTCCAGGATCTCGAAGGCTCAAGCTTCTAGTCCTCACCGAGGCACCTCTTCCAACCCAGCCGTAGAGCCTAGCAGGAGGAAGCCCCTTCCCCACAATTACCTGGACGGCGGCTTGGGCGGCGTAGAGTCTCCCAGGGCGGCCGGGGGGCGTCAGAACCGAGGGGCAGCCGGGCCTACAAAAGTGGGGAAGGGGTTGCGTTGCAATGAAATGGGTGGGAGGGTGGTCTCAAGAAAGATCCCCTTCCCCCCCCCAGTCCTTCCCCCAGCCCCTACTCACCCCCGCAGGGCGCCCAGCCCCAGGAAGAGGCGTGGGGAGAGGCGGAGGGCTGCCATGCCTGGGGAGGGGGCTCCAAATGGGGAGGGGGCTCAGAAAATCTGGTCCTAGCTTTTCTTTTTTCGTGCACGGTGGCGCGGCTGCGCTCGCTTCTGCTGCTGCTGCTTGCTGCCTTCGTT
Organism: Pituophis catenifer annectens; assembly: GCF_029215685.1. NCBI lineage: Eukaryota > Metazoa > Chordata > Lepidosauria > Squamata > Colubridae > Pituophis > Pituophis catenifer. Next base: position 1,533,536 of record NW_027256895.1, read on the forward strand.
CCGCTCTTTGCTCGCTCCGCCCCCTCCCAAGTCAAAGTGGGGGGGGGAAGGAGGAGGGGGGAGGAGGAGGAGCAAGGGCGGAGCATGCTGGGAGTTGGAGTTCGCTCGGGCTGCGGACGTGGCTGCTGCTCCTGGGCAGGGGGTCGGGCCTCCCCCTCCCCTTTGCCAGTGGGGCTTGCAAAAGAGGGAGAGAGCATGTACAGAGTGTTCCCCTTCAGGAGAACGATCCCTTTTTTTTCCCCCCCCTTGGGGCTTGCAAAGTGGGACCTCTGAGCATGTACAGAGTGCCCTCTATCCCACACCCACACACCCCCCTTCCGAGCAGCGATCCTCTTCCCATTAGAGCTTGCAAGGAAGAGCGTTCTGTTCTGCGCATGCGCAAGATGGCAGCTTCCCTGTGATCCGGGTGATCCTCGGGGGGGGTGATTATGGCTCCAGGGGGCCTCTGGAGGGCTGAATTTCGACCGCTGCAGCCCTGGCCCAGCTGGAGGAGTGTTGGGGCTCTCTGTTGAGGGGTCTCCGGCCTCTTAGAGTGTCCTTGAGGCTTGCGGAGACCGTAGGACGGCGAGAGCGGCCCGAAGGAGGAGGGCGGCGGCGGATTTTCCTTGCGAAGGCGGCAGAGCCAGGATGACGGCGCCGGCGCCGCGGCGGCGGCGATGCAGCACCCTCGCTGGGATCCTCGCCAACCCAATCCGCCCTGGACATGTGCTAGGGGCGGAGGGGGGGGCGAGGTAGGGACGGGGAGGCTGGCAGCGGCGGCGACGGCGATGCTGGCGGCGTGGAAATGGCGGCCGCCGGGACAAGAAAGAAGCCGCCATAGTTTGGTGCGTGGGAGCGTCGGAGAGGTTGGCAGCCGCTCACTGGCCGTTTTGGATCTCCTGGGCGACCGTGGGGCGTTGTTTTGGCCCCTCGGTCATCCCAGAGGCCTCCATGTGGACTTATGGAGGCTGGGCGAGGTTGGGCGAGGCAAGCAGCATGGCTGCAAAGAAGATCTGGGAGGGGTAGGGGAGAGCTGGACTATGACTGAGGGGTTTTCCCCCTATGGAGTTTGTTGCCTCTGCTCTCCTTTTTGCTCTCCCCCCCCCCCTGTATGTGGTGATGTCATGCTGGGTATGCCTGCTGAACAATTCATCTCCAGGTCTAGGTGCCATCTTGACCTCCCCGGAGGTAATGACGGTTATGATCTCCGCTATTTGAGCCTGCTTAGACTTTGTGGACTGACCTGATCCCATTCTTTCCCTCCATTGAATGGAGGTTTACATCTGGGGATTCAAGTCGTGGTGGAGTGGGTCTATAACTACTGTCTCAATTCCGGCCTTCTGGACGATCGTGGTTGACCAGCCGCCGTGAGAGGGGGGCTGGGTCACCCCTGCCGGATCGAAACAGCATTTTACTCCCGCCATTGCCGTGAGAGGGCACTGAGGTCTCACATGCTCCAATGGAACTCTATTGAAATCTGGCATTCCACTCCTTCTGACTGTGTTAACATCAAATTGGCCCCTGGCTATTGGCCATGAATTATCACCTCCCTTGACGTTGATGTATTCGGGGAATGACCTTCGTGCCCTGCGAGACTCCCCCCTCTCGCAGGCTTGGCCCTCTTCGTTATCGAGGGCCTATCTTGATGACGGGCGTTGGAGCCCCGAGAGATGGCATGCGGCTAAGAAGAGTTTGAGGGGTTTTTTAAGTGGGTTTTTTAGTGGGTTTTTAACAAAAATTTTAAGGGGTTCGGGGGGGATTAGGGTGGGTTCTGGGGGAAATCCACTGGGTTCAAGACCAGCCTTAGCGAAGGGCTGCGACACTAGGGACGCAGAACCGGAGGTCGGGGAGGGGGTTGGAGTTCGATTTGAAGAGGGCTGTTCCATCAGCATAGTGAGTGGGAGGGGCAGATATGGCGGAAGCTGGGGACCATATCATGTGCGGGGAATGCGCACTCGCTATCTTAGAGCGATTGCGCACTCCGGCCCCCAATGCTTTTCTTGTTCCCCAGGCTGTCCAGATTCTCAGGGCCAGAGCCTCCGGCTGATGCTGTGCAATGCCAGGTCCGTTGTTAATAAAGCCCCCCTCATTCACGATCTTATTCAGGAGGGGGAGGCGGACCTGGCGGGCATTACGGAGACCTGGTTGGGCCATGAGGGGGGAGTCCCCCTCGTGGATATATGCCCACCAGGCTTCCGTGCATTTCATCAACCGAGGGCTCAGGGCAGGGGCGGGGGGGGTGGCGGTTATTATAAAGGAAGGTCTAGATCCAAGGGAGACCACTGTTCCACAGATAGCCGGATGTGAGTCCCTCTTTGTGAAGTGGGGTCATGGAGTACAGATGGGCTTGTTGGTCACGTACCTGGCTCCCTGCCACGTGGCAACGGCCCTGCCCGAGCTCCTTAACGTTATAACCGAGGTGGCGGTGGCTACCCCCAGACTTGCCATCATGGGGGACTTTAACCTGCCATCCATCGGTGAAACGTCTGAGGTGGCTCGAGAGTTCATGGCTTCCATGACGGCCATGGACCTTACTCAGTTAATTCATGACCCCACTCACACAGGGGGACACACTCTGGACTTAGTTTTTGTCTCTGGTCAGTGGTTGAGTGGCCTTGATATAGGGGATATAGTCATCGAACCCTTGTCATGGTCTGACCACTCGCTCCTTCGACTGGACTTTCTAACCGCTGCACCCTGCCGCAGGGAGGCGGGACCGACAAGGTGGTTCCGCCCCAGGCGCCTGATGGACCCAGACAGGTTCCAGATGGAGCTTGGGCCATTTCCTGAGATTCTGGCTCATGACTCGGCGGAAGACCTGGTGGCCGCCTGGGACAGTGCGGCTGCCGGGGCCTTGGACCGAGTCGTGCCTTTGCGGCCTCTGACCCGGCACCGAACTCACCTAGCTCCTTGGTTCTCCGAGGAGCTTAGAGAGATGAAGCGCCGGAAAAGACGCCTGGAGAGTAGCTGGAGGACCAGCCGCTCCGAATCTGACCGAACACGGGTGAGGTCTCATATTAAGACCTACCTAGTGGCGATAAAAGCGGCGAAAACTAGCTATTTTGCCGCTCTTATCGCGTCATCAGATAATCGCCCAGCCGCCCTGTTTAGGGTGACCCGCTCCCTCCTCCATCTGGAAGTGCGGGATGACCCCTTGCAGGGTCGAGCTGAGGATTTTGTGCAATATCTGTATGACAAAATCGCTCAGATTCGAGAAGGGCTGGCCTCTGACTGGGTATGTCCGGACGGGATGACTGAGGCAGGTCTTGAGAGTGTTATCTGGAGGGAGTTCGATCCTGTGACTCCCGAGGACATGGACAGGATCCTGGGACGGCTGAACGCGACCACATGTTTATTGGACCCGTGTCCCTCCTGGTTGGTACTGGCCTCCCGGGAGGTGACGCGAGGCTGGCTCCAGATGATTGTTAACGCTTCTTTGGGTGAGGGGGTCCTGCCGGCCGCTTTGAAAGAAGCGGTGGTGAGGCCCCTCCTCAAGAAGCCCTCTCTGGATCCGGCTGTTTTGGCTAACTATCGTCCAGTCTCCAACCTTCGCTTCGTTGCGAAGGTTGTTGAGAGTGTGGTGGCGCAACAGCTTCCCCGGTACCTGGATGAAGCTGTCTATCTAGACCCGCTCCAGTCCGGCTTCCGGCCTGGGCACAGCACGGAAACGGCATTGGTCGCATTGGTGGATGATCTCTGGAGGGCCCGGGATAGGGGTCATTCCTCTATCCTGGTCCTGTTAGACCTCTCAGCGGCTTTTGATACCATCGACCATGGTATCATGTTGCACCGGTTGGCGGGGTTGGGGGTGGGAGGCACCGTTTTGCGGTGGTTCTCCTCCTACCTCTCCGACCGGTCGCAATCTGTGTTGACAGGGGGGCAGCGGTCGACCCCGAGGCACCTTGCTTGTGGGGTGCCACAAGGGTCGGTACTCTCGCCCCTTCTGTTCAACATTTATGTAAAGCCGCTGGGTGAGATCATCCGTGGCTTCGGGGTGGAGTTCCATCAATACGCTGATGACACCCAGCTGTATATCTCCACCCCAGGCCACCCCAATGATGCCCTTGAAGTGTTGTCCCAGTGCCTGGAGGCCGTGCGGGCCTGGATGGGGAGAAACAGGCTCCAACTCAACCCCTCCAAGACCGAGTGGCTGAGGCTTCCGGCGTCCCGATATAGCCAGCTGACGCCATCGCTGACTATTGGGGGTGAATCACTCGCCCCCACGGAGAGGGCTCGCAACTTGGGCGTCCTCCTGGACGCACGGCTGTCCTTGGAAGATCATTTGACGGCCGTGGCCAGGGGGGCTTTTTATCAGGTTCGCCTGATACGCCAGTTGCGTCCCTTTCTAGATCGGGACTCCCTACGCACAGTCACTCAGGCACTCGTCACCTCCCGCCTGGACTACTGCAACGCTCTCTACATGGGGCTCCCCCTGGGGTGCACCCGGAGGCTCCAGCTGGTCCAGAACGCGGCCGCGCGGGGGATCATGGGGGCGACGAGGCGCTCCCACGTGACACCTCTCCTGCGCGAGCTGCACTGGCTCCCGGTGGTCTTCCGGGTGCGCTTCAAGGTGTTGGTGACCACCTTTAAAGCGCTCCATGGCTTAGGGCCGGGGTACTTACGAGACCGCCTTCTGCCACCAATAGCCTCCCACCGGCCAGTACGCTCACACAGAGTGGGCCTCCTCAGGGTGCCGTCCGCCAGGCAATGTCGGCTGGCGACCCCCAGGGGGAGAGCCTTCTCTGTGGTGGCGCCTACCCTCTGGAACACCCTCCCCCCAGAATTACGCATAATAACAGACCTCCGGATTTTTCGTCGGGCCCTAAAAACCTATTTGTTCCAACAAGCTGGGCTGGCTTGACCAAATTTTTTAATTTTAAATTGATTTTAAATTGGAAATGGTTTTAATTCGGCCAAAACATTTAATTATTTTAAATAGTTTTTTAGATTCACCATGTTTGTATATATGTCTTGTTTTTACCTTGGCTGTGCACCGCCCTGAGTCCTATTTTGGAGAAGGGCGGTATAAAAATTTAATTAAATAAATAAATAAATAAATAAAGAGAAAGGCAAGTGCTCCTGAGCGTGTGCAGAGCGCTCCCCTTGAGAACGATGCCTTTCCCCTTGGGGTTTGCAAGGTGGTGGCACCCCTGAGCATGTGCAGAGCGCTCCCCTTGGGGTTTGCAAGGTGGTGGCACCCCTGAGCATGTGCAGAGCGCTCCCCTTGAGAACGATGCCTTTCCCCTTGGGGTTTGCAAGGTGGTGGCACCCCTGAGCATGTGCAGAGCGCTCCCCTTGGGGTTTGCAAGGTGGTGGCACCCCTGAGCATGTGCAGAGCGCTCCCCTTGAGAACGATGCCTTTCCCCTTGGGGTTTGCAAGGTGGTGGCACCCCTGAGCATGTGCAGAGCGCTCCCCTTGGGGTTTGCAAGGTGGTGGCACCCCTGAGCATGTGCAGAGCGCTCCCCTTGAGAACGATGCCTTTCCCCTTGGGGTTTGCAAGGTGGTGGCACCCCTGAGCATGTGCAGAGCGCTCCCCTTGGGGTTTGCAAGGTGGTGGCACCCCTGAGCATGTGCAGAGCGCTCCCCTTGAGAACGATGCCTTTCCCCTTGGGGTTTGCAAGGTGGTGGCACCCCTGAGCATGTGCAGAGCGCTCCCCTTGAGAACGATGCCTTTCCCCTTGGGGTTTGCAAGGTGGTGGCACCCCTGAGCATGTACAGAGCGCGCTGCCCGCCCCATCTTTCAGAGAACGATCCTTTTCCCTTTAGGGCATATGCCCTTGAGCATGTACAGAGTGCCCCCGTTCCGGGCAGAGAACCCCTTCCTATTAAAGCTTGCAAGGAGGGGCGGCTTGCAAAGAGGAAGGCAAGTGCCCCAGAGCATGTACAGAGCGCCCCACTTTCCGGAGAACGATGCCTTTCCCCTTGGGGCTTGTGCTCCTGAGCATGCACAGAGCGCCCCCTCCTCCCAGTTGCGAGATCGAGGAAGAGGAGTGGGCAGGCAGAGTCCACTTCAACCGGATTCCTGGGGGGGGGACAGGGGGGATAAACCGGCTATTTTTAAACCTTGTTTTCCTTCTAACTCAGATTCCTGGGGGGGGGGGAAGGGCACAACCCCCCCCCCCCACAGGTGGTCCTTTTGTCCTTGACTTTGCAACCTCTTTTGGACCTCCCTAGCAAAACTGGGAGGGGCCCCCACCCCCCTTGTTTGGATTTTAAAAAAGTTAAAAAGTTTTGAGGACTTAACAACACAAACTACACAATTTCTCACCATTTAATTCTGCAATTGTTGATTGCATGTTGTTTTTTTTCCAACCTTGGTCCTTTGAAGATGGGTGGACTTCAACTCCCAGAATTCAACTTGGCTGGCTGGGGAATTCTGGGAGTTGAAGTCCACCCATCTTCAAAGGACCAAGATTGAAAAAAATGCTGCTTTACATAAACAAGACCTTCCCTCAGTATCTTAATTTATAGGTAGTTCTCAACTTACAACCATTCGTTTAGTGTCCAAAGTTACAACGGCGCTGAAAAAAGTGACTTATGACCATTATTCACTTACGACCGTTGTCGTAGTCGTGGTCAGAATTTAGACAACTTTGGCAACTGGCGGGTACTTATGGCTGTTGCAGTGCCCCAGGGTTACGTGATCCCTTTCCGACGAGCAAAGTCAATGGGGAAGCCAGATTCGCTTAACGACGGTGTCACTAAAACTGTGATTCACTTAAGAACCGTGGCCAGGAAGGTCATTAAACAGGGCAAAACGGAACTGTCTTGATTAGCAATTCAACTGTGGTCATAAGTCAAGGACCACCTGTATATAAAACTTTTTTTTTAAAAAAATCAAATTTTAATAAAATAATTAAATTTACATTTTAAATTTAAATTAAAAGAAATAAACGAACTCGAAAACTATATCCCCACACGTATTTTACACAATCTTACACTCACGCACCCGCGCGACTTTTTACAAAACACAACGCCGTGCGGACTTCGGGTTTTCTTTTTTAAGTTTTTATTTTTTAATGGAAGGCTTTTTGTACACAAAAGAGCTAAAAAATAAATATGTCATTACAAAAGAGTGTTCTCACGCAAAACACGCCCTGCCACACGTGTGCACAGACCCCCGAGTGATACAGGAGGGCTAAATAGTCGGGGTCCGATGCCAAGGACGGCCGTTCTCCAACCTGAGACTTCCCAGACTCATCAGGACTGTGACACCCGCCCCCCTGAGCGAGGGGGACGATGGAGCTTGTAGTCCTCCGTATCTGGGGAGGGGTCCCAGATGGGCGACAGCCTCAATGGGATGCCTCAAAAAACTGCGTTTCTCAATTTTTGGCACTTGAAGGTGGGTGAATTTCAACTCCTTCGTAACTTTTTTAACAGAAAAGCGAGTTTCTTAATAGACGGTGGGAAGGCGGTAGACGTAATATATCTTTGATTTCGGGCAAAGCGAAAAAAATAACCCACGACCAGCTAAATGAATAACCAGTTAAAATGTGGGCTAGATGGCAGGAGAATTCAACGGAAGATTGATATACCGGCTGGAGGATTCTGGGAGCTGAAGCCCACCCACCATCCAGCAGACAAGGTTGAGAAATATTGGGTTTTGAGCAAGGGGTCTCCAAACCTTTAGGACTTAAAAGTGGCCACATTGGGGGGTTTCCCTTGCTCTAATATCAATATATTTTGATTTAATTTAATTTATTCAATTTATATGCCGCCCCTCTCCGAAGACTCAATACATTTTATATATATATATATATATATATAATAGCTTTTTTAAACAATTGGGGTTTTAATCTGTTTGGGCCAAATTGTTTTATTCGATTTTACTTTGTTTTTAAATTTTGTATCTATGTATTTTTACTGTTTGGCTGTTCACCGCCCTGAGTCCTTCGGGAGTAGGGCGGTATATAAATAAAATAAAATAAAATAAAATAAAAATATATCAATCTTCCTTTGAATTGTCCTGCCATCAAGCTCACATTTAACCCGTCTTATTCGTTTAGCTCGTCGTGGGTTATTTTTTCCCACTTTGCCGAAGTGAAGATAGTATATTACGTCTACAGCCTTTCCACCGTCTGTTAAGAAACTCACTTCTCTTATTAATAAAAGTTACCAAAATAAAAATGGCGCTGAAGGAATTCTACCCGCACCTCTTCTATCCGCGGTGAATGCTGGGAAACCTTCGCTGGCTGGGGAATTCTGGGAGTTGAAGTCCACCCGTCTTCCAAGCTGGAGAGGAAACACCGATCGAAAACATCCCGGTGGGCTCGGGGCAGAGTAGCACCATGGTAGACAGAGTCTGTACCCTGTTTTTTTTGGGGGGGGGGAGAAGAGAAAGGAATTGAGGCAGATTTGGGGGGGGGAGAGAAGTGACAGGCACAAAATCAGCCCCACTTCTTGCCATTTGCATTGCCCCCCAATTTTGTCCTATCAAGCCATAAGCTTGGACTGGGAAGAGTTCGATCTGTTCTTTGGGGTGAAGGACCCCCCTCCCCAAATTTTGGAGAAGGAAGTGGGGCAGGAAGGGGGTGTCCAGAGGCCTCTGCGGGGCTCAAAACCCCAATATCCTTCCCCCTTTACATGGAGAAAGTCACCTGAAAGTTTGCAGCTTTTTTTGCAAGGAGGGGAATTATACTGGTGTGCAGACCCTCTGGAAGAAAGGGGGGGGGCTTTACTGTCTACCCCCCAGTTCATTTATCTGTAACTTCTGGGGTTCTTTCTTCACCCACCCAGGAGAGAAGGCAAAGAGGGACATCAATGGCAAAGGAACCTAGAAAATCAGGCTTCCAAAGGTGGCATTTGGGGTTCAACCCCCCCCCCCCCAAGATACAAAGAGGGGATCAAAATGAAGTTAGGAAAGAAATAACGCCCCCCCCTTTTTTTTTCAAAAACAGGCCGGGCTGTAGTGTTAAAATACAACTGGGGACAAGAGACCCTATACAAGTTTAAAGGAAGAGGAATTAACTCCCCCCCCAAAAAATGTGAATTAAAAACAATCTATAAAAAAACATTTTCTTAATAAAAAACAAACAAACACAGAACAAAAAAAATAAAAATAAAAAGACCCCTTCATTGTTACCGGCTCGGAGACCCTCTCGAGAAGAAGGTCTGGAAAGTACCGTCGAGACGAGGCGGCTGCGGCCACCGCCGTTGCAGGGCCGAGGTTCGGAATTGGGAGCGTACCTTTGCTTCGGCCATTTTGACTTTTTTGACCAGGCCCCGCAGAGAAGCAGGAAGACATCCTCCTCCCCCTGCAAACCACCCAAAGGAAGGGAAGGAAAAAGGAAGTCGCCGCTCACCCCGGTCGCCAAATCTTGGGAAGAGGAGGGGAAAAAAAGAAAAGATAACTCGGACGATGGACAGAGGTGGATTTGGCACCATGACCTCAGGAAGACGAGGTGATTTTTTTTTCAAGGCTGGTCGGAGAACGCTGAGCCTCCCTGTCTCAGCATAGCAAGGCACGAACATCGGAGGAAAACCTGAGACATGGCCAGTCCTGAAAAGCAGCTTGGCCTGCGAGCCCCGGAGCGGAAGGCGAGATTGATGGGTAGAAATGTGAAGTGGCGGCCCCGGAGGGATCGACTCGTGGCCGTGGGTGGCTCGTTTGGGACAAAGGGTCAGCGGGTGAATCTGGGATTGGGAGGACTTGGTCCATCCTTTGGGGCGAGGGAGCCCCCCCCAAAAAAGAGGCTGGACCTCTCAAGATGGCTGGCTTTGGGTGGGAATGGCTGAATGGGGAGGGGGCAGCGGAGTACGCGACCGCCATCACATCACATCCACAAAGAACTCGCTGGGGTTGCCCATGGCCATGTGGAAGGACTGGCGGCTGGCGGTCAGCTCGGGGGGCACCGAGCCCAGGTCACGCACCGGAGGGGCGCCCGGAGGCTGTATGGCGGGAGGAGGAAGAGGAGGGGGAGGAGGAGGCACCATCATCACCATCATCGGTTTGTAGGCCAAGGGCACCCCCCCGGGGGCCGCGTAGGCACCATGGAGGGAAGGGTGGGAGCGCACGCTGACGCCCCCCAGGCTGTGTTGGCTGCGCTGCGAGGAGCCCTCCCCGCCCGGCACCAACGCCGGCCCCCCGCGCTGGCTGCCGCTGCGGATGGAATATTCCGACTCGCTGCCGCTGCCGGATTTCGAATCCGCCCCCGGCTTCTCCTCCTTGGGTCGCCCGGCCCCCCGGCCGCCGCCCCCGTCGCTGCGGTTCGAGCCGCTGCTGCGGCTGCCTGCAAGACAAGAAAACCAGAATGGACTCGTGAGTTAAGATTGATACAGCGAGTCCTCGACTTAACAGCCGCAACCGAGCCCAAAATTTATGTTGATAATTAAAAGAGTCGTTCGGTTATTTTTGCCCTGTTTTATCGCCTTTCTTGCCACGGCCGTTAAGCGAAGTCAGTAACCCGGTTGTTAAGTGAATCTGGCTAGTCAGAAGGCCGCAAAAGGGGATCACGTGGTCCTCGGTCATAAATATGAGTCAGTGGCCAAGCATACAAATTTTGAAAATCTCCCCCCGGCCAGCAATGAGGGGGCTTAATAACCGCAGATCCACTTAACAACCTTAGCGACCGCTGTAAAGAAAAAAAGTCGTAAAATTAGGGCGGTCATGGGATGACTTCCTTTACAACTGTCCTGACTTTGGGCAGGCGCCCTTACGGTCGTAGAATGAGGACTAGCTTTAGGCCACCCATCTCCCCGAGGCTCACAAAAGAGGAAAAACACAAATATAACATTTTAAAAAGGATATTAAAAATTGGCACCAGGGAAGGAAGGCATTCCCAGAAACCCCTCCCCAATTCCAAAAGAGGCATGGACCCGGTCCTGAGCTGACCCCCCCCCACCTCCCAGCCTCCCTTGTCCACCGGATCCCAGAGCCCATTCTCCCCAGCCGGCTGAGTTCCCTCCCTCACTTACCTTCACTCTGCTGGCTGCCAGCACTTCCCACCCCGTAGCTGTAGGAGGAGAGCTCGTGGTAGGGGGGAGGCTGGGGGCTGTATGGGTGGGGGGCCGGATACTGGTAGGGAAAAGTTGGCATTAGCGGCCAAGGAGTGGCCCCCGGCAGAGGGAGAGGGGCCAGCGTGTCCTGGTCGGAGGCCCCGCTGGATCCGTCGTTGTCGTTCAGCGAGAGGTTGGCCATATCTAGAGAACGAAGGAGAGAACGGGGAGCACACCCCACGTCAGCTGTCAATCAACAGGGGTTTTCCTCATTCAGGACGTGACCCCTCCCCTCCGCAATTTCAGCTAGTCCTCGCTGAGCGACCACAAAGCACTTCACAGGCAGTCCTCGACTTATGACCGCAACAGAGCCCCAAAACCTGGCTTGTCAGAAGGTCACCAAAAGGGAATCACGGGGCCCCGGGACACTACGACCGTCATAAATGCGAATCAGTTTCCAAGCATCCAAAGTTTGATCACGTGACCGCGGGGATGCTACAACGGTCACTAAGTGCGAAACACGGTCCTAAGTTTTCAGTGCCGTTGTTAACTTTGAACGGTCACTAAATGGACTGTTGTAAGTTGAGGACTAGCTTTATTAAGCGCCCACGAAGCGAAACCGTAACCGTGCTTACAATCCGACTTCCGACTTTCCTTTGATTTGACAACGGGGACGAAAGCAAGATTTGGTTCCGAAGTCACGTTTTTATCCCCGCTACAACGGCGAATGGCCGCTCAACGAGGCAGTCGCTCAACGAGGACTGTCTGCCCGCTCTTCGAGCAAAGGGGAGACCCTCAGAAAAAAACAGCAGGGAAAATTCAGGGTGTGTGTGGAAAGACACCAGAAAAATCCAGGTCCAGGTAGGCAGGAGGCACCTGGCTCTCCAGAATTAAATATAATTAAAATATTAGAGAAAAAAACCAAACGAGCATTAAAAAAAAAAAAAAAAGTAGAACTTTCTTTCTTTCTTTCTTTTTTTTTGAGAAATCAGCCTGCACTCAGACCGGCAGAGAATTCAAAATAAACTAAGACTATCTTAAATTGGGCTCGGATCATAGGCACAGCCAGGCGCCTCGGTGGTCGCCATTTTGCAACGATTACGAAACGCGACACCCATTCATACAATTCCAGTTGGGTGTCGTCGTTTATCTCTTTGTTCTGTTCATTCATTCATTTATCTCTTGTCTTGTTTGCGAGGCCGATCGCAAACGAGGCTTTTACAAAGTTCCTGGGCGTGAGATAGGGGCCCCGCCCGAGAGGAGAGAAAACGGGAACACGGGAAGGAGGAGGAGGAGGAAGAGGAAGGGGCCCTGGGAGGCTGGTAACGGCCCAGCCCTTCCACAAACGTTTAACTTTGGAAAACTGGAAATATTTATCGGCTGCGTAATAAACAAACAAACAAATAAATTGGGAGACAATGGATTCACAGCCAGGAAAATCAACGAGCAGCGACAGGGATTGATTTTTATACGGATGTCAATGGGTCCTCCAGGACAAACATCTCCTCCTGGAATTAAGGAGAAACTTCCTGACAGTGAGGGACAATGAAGCAGTGGAACTGCTTGCCACCAGAAGTCATGGGCGCTCCATCACTGCAGGTTTTTAAGAAGAGCCTGGCAGTCACTTGTCTGAGATGTTATAGGTTCTCCTGCTTGAGAAGGGGGCTGGACTAGAAGACCTCCAAGGTCCCTTCCCGCTCATTTCTATTTCTATTATTTCTATTTCTAGTCCCATTTTACTCTTATTTCTATTTTATTCTAATTCTAATCTATGTCTATTCCCATTTCTATTCCTTTTCCATTCCTGTGGTTCACAAAATAATGCTGTAAAGCAAGGGGGGGGGGGGTGTCTCCAAACGTGGCAACTTTTAAGACCGGTGGACTTCAACTCCCAGAATTCCCCAGCCAAGCTTCTTTTTTTCCACTTTGCTCAAATCAAGATATATTACGTCTCCTTCATTCCCGCCTTCTATTAAGGAAGTTAGTCCTAATCAAGAAAATAAAAGTAGTGGGGGGTCACATTTTTTCTTATCCTATCCAGACAAGACACTTACAGTTCTCGCAGCTGCTGAAGTCGCCGAAGATGTAGTAACACTGCTCCGAGAAGGTGATCTTGTTCACGGTGTGGCGGATGAAGCCAGCTTTCAGGAGGTTGCTGGCGTACTTGCGGGCTTCGCGACGGTCCTGGAAACCTTCTACGTGGTGATAGAGCCAATCCACCACGTCTGAACCTGGCGGGATAACGAGAAGACAATCGGGTGACGGGGGTTAGTGAGGAGGGGATGCCTTGCAGGAAGCGGCAACTCAGCTTGGATATAGAGGTAGTCCTCAACTTACAACAGTTTGTACCGTAACCGTTCGAAGTTCGAACGGCACTGAAAAAAGTGTCTTGGAACCGTCTTTCAGACTTAATGACTGTTACAACGTCCCTGTGGTTGCGTGATCAAAATTCAGACGCTTGGCAACGGACTCGTATTTATGACCGTCGCAGCGACCCGGGGGCCACACGATCCCCCTTTCCAACGTTATGACAAGCAAAGTCAATACGGAAGCCAGATTCACTTAACAACCGTGGAAAGAAAGGTGGTAAAATGGCGAAGAGCGCACTTCACAAGGGTCTTTCTGAGCGAGAGAAATTTTGGGCTCAATTGTGGTCCTAAGTTGAGGACGACCAAGTGAAGTGTGAGGGAAAGAGGGTGAACGCAGTCTCTCCTTGATAGTTCCCAGAGTGTATTGTAGATTGGGAAAGTCCAACTTTGCAGCTTTAAAACTTGTGGACTTCAAACTCCCAGAATTCCCCAGCCAGCCGGCTGGGGGGAATTCTGGGAGTTGAAGTCCACAAGTCAAAAAGTTACCAAGGATGGATACCACTGTTGGGGATGCCGATACAGTCCTCAGTGGGGCAACATTATGCCTGCAAGATAGTCCTGGACTTACAACCATCCTTTTAGCAACTGTTCAAAGTTACAAAAGAACTCACAAAACGCCTGCAGCAAGTTGCTTAAAAAACCTAGCCAAATCGGTCCTGAAATTAAATCGTGTGCAATTAATTGAACGACTGCTTTGGCTTGGCAACAGTCCCGACTTTGGTCTTAAAGCGAGGATTACCTACATAGGTGTGAAAGCCTAAATTGTTAAGCTTGGAAGGATCTCCAGGTGTCGTTCTTAGTTTTGGGGCTCTACATTAGGGGGCTACTTTTGGGGATGCGGGTCACTGCTGCTGGCTGCTCAGTTTGGGGGATCAGGTCCCCACTACCGTGGGCTTCCCCGATACCTAGAAAAGCATCCGGGATGGTGATCTTCAGCCACATGCGGTCACGGACTTCTAGGCCGGACTCGGGGGACGCCATGGCCTTGGTGACCGAAGCCATGTCCGTGTGGATCGAGAGGTTGAAGTCGTCAAAGCCTAACGAGAAACGGAACGGAATTGGTAATTGTCCCCGGCAGTCCCCGAGTGGGTTCATCGCGTTTCCCACCGGAAGTCCTTCTCTCCTCCAGGGTGTACAATCCGCTTCCCCACCTTCCGGGAGGCGGCTGGTGAGGAGGGGGTTGGGGGTGCGTGTCAGACTCACGTTCGGTCTCCGTGACGGATGTCCCCGAGGTGATGGTGCTCATGGAGCTGCTGCCCGGGTAGGGTACAAAGGCCCCCGTAAGAGCGGCCGAGTGGGACACCCAAGCTGCCGGATCGATGGGTTGGATAGGCTCGTCTGAACGGGATGGGATACGATACGGTGAATTCTCTGGCAGACCCCCATCATCTCGTCCCATTCCCCTCCCCCCTTCCCTGGGTCTGCGGATTCCCACCGATTTCTTAGTGGTGAGAAAACCCCAACAGATTTGCCCCACAAGGACCAATCCCCTTTGCGACCAAGGATTGGCACGGACGACTTACTTCTGGGCAGAGTGAAATACCCTTGTGGGGAAGGGTCCCAGCACTTGGCCACCGTCAGTACGATGGGGCTGCAAAGGAAGGAAAGGGAGGGATCGTTTTTGGGAACGGCGGGAAGCCCCCTCCCCCGAGGCAAGAAAGGGCTTCGAGAGGGATTCAACAGAACTCACCCTGGCTTGTGGACAATCTCCCTCAGGACTCGCACAGCGTCGTCGTTGCTCATGTTCTCGAAGTTGATGTCATTCACCTGGGATTAAAAAGGGAGGGGGGATGCTTTCAGCCACCTGCAGTTCTCGCTCACCTTCCTCCAACAGATGGGGAAGAGTCTGAAATTCAGCTCTGGCAGGAATCCGACAGTGAGGAGTCTGGGGAGGACCATGGGCCAGTCCTGGAGTCTGGGGAGGGCTCGGACGAGGGCTCTGCATCGGAGGCAGAGATGGGGTCAGGGCCATCTGGGAGTGATGCGCGGACTCCGGAGCCTTCGGAGTCGGACAGCAGAGAGGCAGAGGAACAGGAGGAGCCTGTTCCTAGTGCACGCATGCGCAGAGCTGCCAGAAGGCAAGAGCAGCTAAAGCAAAAAGGACGACTTGGTAGTAAGGCCAGGAGATGATTGGCCCCTCCCGTAAGGCTTAAAAGAGTAACAAAGGCTCTTGGGCTCTTTGTAGGAAAGCAACATTGCTAAATCTGTTTCCAGTCGGCATCTCTTGTTTCTGAACTTCGTGGGGCTTTGCCAAGAAAGGCCTTTGGCAGGGTGCCAAAGAAGATAAAGGTTTGTGATAAGCCGAAGGACTTTTTTTTGAAGGAGTTTGTTTTGGAATTAATTCGGACTAAGCTGGGAATGAAGTAATTCTCAGCTGTTATAATAAAATAGGTTTCTTTGAGACTAATTGTGTCTTGTAAATCATGAGATATTTTATCGGTTTTACGTTGTGTCGTGCAAAGGATACGGCGCACATGCGAGCGTCTCACCTGAAGCAGCATGTCTCCGGGTTCAATCCGACCGTCGGCGGCCACGGCCCCCCCTTTCATGATGGAGCCGATGTAGATCCCCCCGTCTCCCCGCTCGTTGCTTTGCCCCACGATGGAGATGCCCAGGAAGTTGTATTTTTCTATCAAAACAAAACCAGGAACAAAATAAGGCCGTCTCACCACCTTCTGATGGAGCTAAGGGTCTCCAAATTTCTTCCCTCTGAAATGGGTGGAGGAGAGCGGATAGGGGCAGTTTACCCTCATTCCCAAAAGGGGATTTACTATTATTATTATTATTATTATTATTATTATTATTATTATTATTATTATTATTATTATTATTTTAAAAAATGATCTTGGTGGGTTTTTTAGTTGTTTAGCTTTTAATCTGTCAATGGGTTTTAATTCGAATTGTTTTATAATTGGGCCAAAGTATATAATTCTTTTAATAATTTTAAATTTTTGTATTGTTATGTGTTTGTTTTGGCTGTGCACCGCCCTGAGTCCACTAGGAGAAGGGCGGTATATAAATTGAATGAATGAATGAATGAATGAAAAAGAAAGAAAGAAAGAAAGAAAGAAAGAAAGAAAGAAAGCAGATGCCTTAAATCTCTGCTGTCTTAAAAACGGGTCTCCTTGCCCACACTGGGAGTGGCAACCTGAGAGCTCCAAGGGGGAAGAGGGAATGGAACTGGGAGAGGGAGAGGGAGAGAGAGAGAGGAAGAGGGAGAGGGAGAGAGAGAGAGAGAGAGAGGAAGCCTGGGCCATCCGTCAGCCCTCAGATGGAGAGTCAACAGCCCCCAGGTCTGGAGGGGGCTGATGAGGAAGAGGAGGAATGGCTGGGTCCAGTGCCCGATGCACAGAAGGCAGAGGAGAGGAGAACAGTGGAAATCTATGGGCCGGTCCTCGGGACGAAAGAGCCACCGCTGCTAGCGAAGCCCCACCCTAGCTCTGGGGATTAAAGATAGGGGGTGGAGATGAATAGGTGTGGCAGAGAACTCCTGGCCGGACAGATTTGTTAGCCTGCGGCGAGAGATAAACTTTTCACTGGGGCTAATAAAAGAAACATTTAGTTAACTACAGAGAGGTTTGTCGTGTTTCGGGAGCCGGATCAGAATAGTCTTTTTTTTTTTTTTTTTGCAACTTTGCAACGTTTAGGATCAGTTTTCACCCCTCTCTCTTTATGGCCCACGCAGGGGTCTTTACCCATGTTGAGGGTGACGGTGATGATGTTGAGCGACATGGTGGAGTCGGTGACACTGCTGAAGGACGATGTCTGGAAGACAGGAGAAGACGGGGGTAGATGCAGGACGAGATCCTCTGCGTCCCCCCCCCACCACCTCCCAACTACGATCCTGGTGCCCGGTGAGAAGAGACCCTCTGGGCCCCAGATGCTGAGACCTGGCCCCCATGGGACCTACCCGTTCGAGACGCGGCGGGCGCTGCTTCCTCCTCCGACGGTGGCGCTTGAGAAGGCGGGAGGCGCTGCTCTGCTCCGTGGAACTGCTAAACCTGCCGAGGAAACGGGAGAGCGGCGGTAACAGGAAGCGAAGGCCCAACGGAAGCACCGCCTGGAAAGGGCACCACCCGGCGATGCTTTCCGCCACCCACAGGTGGTCCTCGGCCCACGACCGCAACTGAGCCCCACGTTTCTGTCGCTGAGCGAGACACAGGTTAAGCGGGTTTTGCCCCGTTTGAACGACCTTTCTGGCCACGGGGGTTAAGTGAATTTGACTTCCCTCGTGGATTTTGCTCGTCAGGAGGCTGCAAAAGGGGATCACGTCACAGACACACGCGCATGGGACGCTGCCATGGTCATAAATAAGAGTCAGTTGCCAAGTGGCTGAATTTGGATCATGTGACCATCCTAAGTGTGTTACTGTTTTCAGGGCCATCGTAACTTCAAACTGCCACTAAACAAATGGTTCTAAATTAAGGGCCACTTGTAAAGAAAAGCTACAAACAAAATACTATAAAGATATGTACAATTCAGCCCAAAGTAAAAGTTGGGGAGGGAGGGAGCAGGATGAGCAGGGGGGGCGGGGAGGTGGGCTCTGTTATTCATCAATCAACCTGTCCAGAAGGACCGGGGGGGGGGGGGGAACGGGGGATAGCAGGATTCCAGTATTCAAGGGGCTGCCCCAAAGAAGAGGGGGGGGGGGTCAAATTAATTCTCCAAAGCACCCGAAGGCAGGAGAAGAAGCAACGGGTGGAAAGTAACCAAGGAGAGAAGCAACCTGGAACTAAGGAGAAACTTCCTGACAGTGAGAATTATCAACCAGTGGAACTGCTTGCCACCAGAAATTGTGGGTGGAGATTTTTAAAGAAGAGATTCGACAGCCGTTTGCCAGGGATGATATAGAGTTCCCCTGCTTGAAGAGGGGATGGACTGGAAGACCTCCAAGGTCCCTTCGGACTCTGATGTTCTATAGTCTAACCACCCCTTAAGGTGAAATCCTTCCACTTGGAAGGCACAAGCCAGGTTTTTTAGGTTCTCGCGGAAGGTGGGCAGGGCTGGGACCCACCTCACATGGGGGTGGGGGAGGGGACGCAGGGTAGGTCCTTCTCCGGGATCTCGCCAGCCGGAATATCCTGCCCGATGGGGCCCGGGGTTATGACCCTTAGGTTGGGTGGGCCAATGGGAAGACAACAGAGCCAAGGCAGGGACTCTCAAGACGAGTCCCAGAGAGCAGCCCCGCTTCCGTGCATCTCTCCACCCCAGAGGAAGGAGGGTTGGCGGGACGGGAAGTTTTCTGCCGTCCCGCCTGTTTCCCGGCTCTCACCGGCTCATGGCGTCGTCGTCATCTGAGTCGCAGAGGCTGGTGGTCTCCAGCTCGCTGGTGAGCAGCGTGGAGGAGCTCTCGTACCCGGCCAAGTGGCGCTCCAGACGGGATTGTCCGTTTATCCGGTGCCCGCCTGAGTCGGAAAGGGGGAGAGGGCGTCAAAGAGCGATCCACCCGCCAGGATTGAGGTCGCCCGCCTTCCCTCCCCTCCCCGCCGGGAAAGGCCCAAGAAGCTTTCGGAGGGAAGGGAGGGGTGGTCACCTCCGTGCTCTGTGCTCTCCCTGCGACGTGGCCGGTCTCTCCGCAGCGACACGACGGACTCGGTCTCGGTTTCGTGGTCCAAGTTCTCGCAGCTGCCCGAGAGGTTTGGGCTGCGAAGAAAACCAGGTGGGTGTAGGGGTGAAGGTGCTGGTGCGGAAACCGGGAGACCGTGAGTTCTAGTCCCGCTATAGGCAGCTGGGTGATTTTGGGACAATCACCAGATGCCAGTGAGTTCTAGTCCCTCCTTAGGCATGAAAGCTGACTGGGTGACTTTGAACCAGTCACCAGGAGACGGTGAGTTCTAGTCCCACTTTAGGCATAAAAGCAGAAGGGGCATATTTAAACCAATCACCAGGAGATGGTGAGTTCTAGTCCTGCCTTAGGCATGAAAGCCGGCTGGGGTTTTTGGGGGGAGAAAATGAAAGGAAGGAGCCTTAAATACGATTGCCACACCTGGAGTTCCTTATAAAGTAAAACACACAGGATAAAAAACCTAATTAGTAAATAAATACCATAAAGCCAAAAGCTGCTTCTGAAAAAAGTTAGCCCGAGCTTTCCTTCCGTTACCCTAAGAGGAACACCCCCCCCCCCAAAATTACTACCGAACTTTTCCCCAGTCCTAGGCTGGGTCCGTCCCTTTTTTCAATCCCACAACGTAGAGAGAAACAAACACACACAGTCACGCCTACTCACTGGAAGGAAGGAGGGCGAGAGTCACCGATGCCGCTGGTCCTCTCCACAGGCAACGGAGGAAGAGGAGGAGGTGGGGGGGGAAGGCTCCGGACGGACCTCGACGGGAGCGGGGAGAGGGGGGTGGCGGCTCAGGTGGGGGGACCTCCGAAGACACCAGCTGTGGGGGGGAAAGGGGGGGGAGAGAGAGGGGGGTGAAGGTTCCAGCTGGCTCTTCCCCCCCCCTCCCTCCCTCCGAGCTGAGAGGCTGAGTCCCTCCCCATCCATTCTTCTTCCCGGAATAGACAATCCCACCCCCTAATAAGCTCCTAAAACCGTAATCCCAGACTCCCAGAAGGCTCTCTGCTGCAGAGTCCCCGAGGCCATCGTCCCCGGCGGAAGGGCAGAGAAGCTTGCGTACCCAGGAGACGACTCTTCCGTTGAAGCAGGGCAGGGGGGCGTTGTCATCCGTGATCTCCTCCTTCACCACCCTGCAAAAGGGAGGGAGGGGGTCAGTGGGAGAGTGGGGGTGGAAAAACCCCTCCCTCCCTGCCCAGACAAGGAAAAGGACGGTGGGGCACCTCGAGGTCCAGAAGACGGGCCCGCGGGGACTCTTGCCCGCCCAATGCTCTCTTTCCAGGGGTCCCCATAGGTACTCAAGGACGCCCATCAATTCCTCCCTCCCTCGCTTGAGAGACAGAAGAGGGTCTCATCTCCGCCCCTTTGAGGTCCAGAAGACAGGCCCATGGGGGGGGATTTAACCTCTCCATTCTCTCCTTGGGGAGGGATCCATGGGCCCCAAACTCTCAGGAGCCCATGACCCCCCTCCTCCTGAGAGGCAGAAAAGAGGGTCTCATCCCTGTCCCCATGGGGGTCCCTTCGAGGTCCAGAAGACGGGCCAATGGGGGGGGGGCTTTCACCTCTCCGTCCTCCCCTTGGGGAGGGGTCCATGGGCCCCAACCTCTCAGGAGTCCATGACCCCCCTCCTCCTGAGAGGCAGAAAAGAGGGTCTCATCTCCAGCCCCATGGGGGTCCCTTCGAGGTCCAGAAGACGGGCCCATAGGGGAGGGGCTTTCACCCTCAAATGTGTGTGTGTGTCGGGAGGGTAAATAGGACCCACAGCTGCTTTGGGGCACCTACAACGACCCCCGCCTTGCCCTCCTTCATAAAGCAGGGCCTCATCCTGCCACGAGGGTCCTCTCGAGATGGGCCCCGGGGGGGGGGGCTCTTAACCTTTCCTTGATCTCTTTGGGGGAGGGGTCAATGGCCCCCAAGCCCCCCCCGCACTCTCAAGAGAAAGGGGCCCCATGAGGTCTCATGCCCCCCCCACTTCTCTCCGGGGGGGGGGAAGATTTACGGGCCCCCCACAGCTACTCAAGAGGCTCCCAGGAAATGCCCCCCCTTTCGAGAGAGAGAGAGAGAGAGGGACGGAGGCAGAAAGTAGGGCCGTCCTTCCCCCTCTCGAGGTCCAGTAAACGGGCCCATGGGTCTCTTTACCCCCGTTGGGGGGAGGAGGGGGCAGGGGCCCCTCCCTCCTCCAGAGAGACAGAGAAAGTCTCCTTCCCCTCCCCCACCAGAGGGACCCCTCGAGGTCCATCACACGGGCCCATGGCTCTCGGGTCTCTTGCCCCCCCCCCCGTGCTCTGGGGGGTAGGAGAAGGGGGCAGGGGCCCCTCCCTCTTCCAGAAAGAGGCAGAAAAGGGAGTCTTCTTCCCCTCCCCCACAAGAGGGACCCCTCGAGGTCCAGCAGACCGGCCCATGGCTCTCGGGTCTCTTGGGGGGGGAGGAGGGGGCAGGGGCCCCTCCCTCCTCTAGAGAGGCAGAAAAGGGAGTCTCCTTCCCCCTTCCCCCACACGAGGGGTCCCCTCGAGATCCAGCAGACGGGTCCCCGCGTGGGGGGAGGGGTTTGGGGGTGGAGGGCGCCTACGAACCCCTCCCCTCCCCGCTCGGGAAAGCCGGGCCTCCTCCTCCTCCCCCCCCCCACAAGAGGGGTCCCCTCGAGGTCCAGGAGACGGTCCCCCCGTGGGAAAAGGGGGTGGGGGGCGGAGGAGGGCCGCACCCGAAGTCCTGGTCCATGCTCTTGAAGAAGTACTTGGCGCCGGGCCTGGCCAGGGCGGCCTTGACGTGGCCGAGGGTGAGGCGTTCGGCCGGCACGGCGATCTTGACCAGGTAGGGCGTCTCCTCCTCGTCCAGGTGGTAGATCACCTTCGTCTCGCCCGACGGGGGGGGGGCCGCCCGCCGTCGCCATGGCGACCCTGGGGGGGAGGGGGGAGGGCCCGCGGGGGGAGGGGCGGGGGGGGCCTCACGGGTCGCGCGGCGGCGGCGGCGGCGGCGGAGAAACAGCGGCAGCCCGCCTCCCTCCCTCCTTCCTTCCCTCCCTCCCTCCCGTGCGTCACGACGTCATCACGCACGGCCACGCCTCCCTCCCGAACGGCGCACGAGTGACTGGCCAAATCGTCTCGCGCGACTCCGCCCAAAGAGCGCATGCGTGGTGAAGACGGCTTTTTCCCTCCCTTTAGCGCGCACGCGTCACATTGGGAACTCCGCCCCCGAGAATCCTCCGCCCCCCCCCGCCGCCCAATAGCGCGCATGCCTCATAGGCGTCACTTTCGCCTTCCCTCCTTCCCGCGCGCATGCGTCACTAACAACACTCCGCCCCGGAGCGTCGTCCTACAACCATCACGCTACGCGCATGCGTCAGTTACATGGCTCCGCCCTCAAGAGGCATCTCTTAGCCCGCCCTCCTACCCACCCTCCGGCGCGCATGCGTTCAGGCAGCAGACCGCCCCGGAGAGTCGCCCTACACCCATCTCTCTGCGCGCATGCGTCAAATACACGGCTCCGCCCTCCTCCACAGGAATCCCTTTGCCCTCCCTTCGGCGCGCATGAGTCACATCGACTCCGCCCTCGAGAGCATCCCTTTTCCCTCTAGCGCGCATGCGCCACGCCACCCTCCTGCGTCATCACGCAGGGGCACGCCCGCAATGGACGTCCAACCGCCCTCTCGCTCGAGGAGCATCACGTGGCCGAGCCACTGCCGGAAGTGGGCGCTGGATTCGGCGTCACGTGGACGGAAGTCCATGTGTAGCGCTGCTCCGAGGGCGCTTGCGCGGGCGGAAGTGAGCCTCCCTCGTTGGGGCAGTCTACCTGCTTCTCCCCACCACCCAAAAAATAAAAATAAAAGTATGAATGAAAAGCCGAGACCGCTGTAGAAACTGCCAAAGGGTCTACGTCTCTTTATTTACAGTCGAAAACTCTGCCATGTACACCTCTGCAAATATTAAAACAAAAGGGAGGGGGGGGAAAGAGATGGGCCTGTCCCAGCCACTCTCTCTCTCCCCCCCCCACAACTGGTCAGGCACCTGTCGTCCCTGCCCGGCCTCAGAAGGTCCAAAGGGGGTCAACATGGGGTGTGGCGCAGGTGGGGGGGACAGCAAAGAAACCCCCCCTCTCCTCTCCATTGGTTTAAACCCGGGGGGGGGGGGGTGTCTCCAAATGGGCCCCTTTGAAGACTTGCGGACTCCAACTCCCAGAATTCCCCAGCTGGGGAATTCTGGGAGTTGGAGTCCGCAAGTCTTCAAAGGGGCCCCCATTTGGAGACTCCCAGTTCAAAAGTCTCAATACGAATGGGGACAAAGTCAAACTGCGCCCCTCTTCGAAGCACAACCAAAGAAATCGGTGTGTGTGTGTCCCTCTTTTGCCTCTCAGACCCCTGGGCCGAAATCAACCGAGGTTCGGACGTGTCCAAAAAAATCAGAAAAACCTTCGCAACCGAGAAACACCGACCGTGCCGGGGAAACGAAACCAGGAAAAGAAAGGGGGGGGGGGAGAAATGGACAAAAAACAACAAAACCTTTTTGTCTTCTATTTACAGAGAAGGAGGAGAAGAAGAAAAAGATGGAGCAGGACAAGAGGAAGAGGAAGAGTCCAAAAGGAAACCATCCATTGTCATTGTCCCCCGTCCCCCCCCCGGCTGTCCTTACAGCCGGCGGCCCAAGAGTGGACAAAGGGACTTTCCCGATCGCCTGAACGCCCGATCAAGCCCACGGGCAGGAGAGAGAGGGGGGGGTTGAGGCCAATAGGGCCGGCTGCAGCCTGGCCATGATCGGCCAATTTTTTTAATAAACGCCGGAGTCGTCGTCGCCACTTCCGCTGGCCTGGCGCCTCGTCTTCGGGCCCCGACGTTCAAAGGGGACCCCAATCCAGAGCAGGCCCCCCTCTCCCCTCTCTCTCTCTCTCTCCGCTCCGTCCACGGTCTTGGGTTGTTGTTTTTTTTTTGTTTCCTCTGCGGGACGAAAGCCCGACCGAGAGCCACGGCCCGCTCCTGTGCTAGGGCTCCCCCCCGCCTGCCCGCGACGCCGGGGGGACCGTTGCGCTGAGAGCCGTGGGGGGCTGAGGGGCCAGCAGCGCCTGCTTCCGCGAGCTTTCTTTGCATTTCTGGCAAAAGAAAATGTCGGGAACGTTGGTCTTCTTGATCTTGGCGCAGGAGAGGTGGATCCAGGTGCCGCACTGGTTGCACTCGATCATGGGCCGCCCCGCAAACGGCTTCTGGCAGTAGCAGGTGATGAGGTCCCACGAGTCGTCGCCTGGAAAAGCAAAAGGGGGGGGGGCGTTGAGAAAGGGACCACCCGTAAAGGAGCACAGAGACATTCAATGTGTTATTTGCCCGGCCAACTCGCTCTCAAATGACTGGACAACCGTTTTGTGAGAAATGGTATAAAGTTTCCTGCTTGAGCCAAAGGGTTGAACTAGAAGATCTCCAAGGGCCCTTATTGGCAGTTTACAATGTCAATGTCGACTGGCGGCCCCCAGGGGGAGGGCCTTCTCTGTGGGGGCACCCACTATCTGGAACGAGCTCCCCCCAGAGATACGGAGGATCCCGGATCTGCGCACTTTCCGCCGTGCTCTTAAGACTCTCCTATTCCAGCAAGCCGGCCTGGCCTAATTTTCTCCCCCGTTTAAAAATTCTTTTAAATCGAAATTTTAATCTGTTTTAAATTATTGGGATTTTTAATTGTCTCGGGCTAAGTTGTTTAATCTGGTTTTAATTATGTTTCTAACTTTTGTATCTATGTATTTTATTTTGTGCCTGTTCAAGTCCTTCGGGAGTAGGGCGGTATATAAATCTAATAAAAACAAACAAAAAACAGGAATACAAACCCAATATAGAAACAATAACACGGAATAGCCCCCCCTCCTCCTTCCATGCTTCAACAGTACGGTCCTTGACTTACAACATTTCGTTGAGTGATCGTTCAAAGTTACAATGGCACTGGAAAAAGGGACTTACGGCTGTTTTTTCACACTTACAACTCTTATATACCATCCCCGTGGTCAGGTAATTAAAATTCAGAGGCTTGGCAATTGGCAGGTACTTATGACTGTTGGCAGTGTCAATCGATCCCGTTTTGCGAACTGCTGACAAACAAAATCCACGGGGAAGCCAGATTCACTTAACAACCGTGTTGGTCATTTAACAACTGTAGTGATTCATTTAATGACGGTGGCAGGAAAGGTGGTAAAATGAGGCAAAATTCACTTAACAACAGTCTTGCTGGCCAGCAGAAATTTGGGGCTCTACTTGGGGTATAAATTATCCATTTTAGCTTTTGGTTCTTAAGTTTTAAGACTCTCAACGTTTCAAAACAATAACAATAACACTGGAGATGCCAAAGAGATTTTTCCAGCCATGTTTTAACACCTTATTCCTTTCTGAGCATTCAAAAAAACTACACAACTCAATCTACCTACCCAATTTGGAAGGATGATACGTGGGTGCTAAGGAACTGACTTGGAATTGGCCCATAATTGATTAAAAAATCTCCCACAAATCTGACAATAGTAAGGAAAATTGCTCTGTCAGCCGTCCCAGTGTCGCTTGATGCCCTGAAGGAGTATATAAATTTAACCAATAGCTAAATAAAAGTCGTACCGATCTTGGAAAGGGTTAGAAGGGAAGAACCCTTTGTGACTTGTTGACTTCCACTCCCAGAATTCCTGAACCAGCATGGGAGTTGAAGTCCGCAAAGGCATAAATGGGCCGTAATTTCCCACACCTTTGGGATAAGGGAGCCAATTTTTTTTTAAAAAAAAAAATCTCAAATATCACGGGATTTAGGCAACTGGATCTTGAATGAACAGGCTTCCAAGCGGGAAACGGACTTGGCTGCTACATAATGGGGGACTGTTCAACGTGGGGCCCCATCTCGTGTCCGCACGAGGCTGGGACGCTAACCCAGTTTACGCAAAGTTTGGTTTGAAGCAGTTTAGGATCTTTTCATCTGTCATTCGGCACGATATGAATCTAAAACACACCGAAACTCACACGGCCGAGGGTAGAGTTCAGCCGTTTGTAATTGCGCCCATAACTATTTATTGAATTAGAATTTTGTCCTGCCCTTTATTACTTTATAAATAATTTAAAGTGGCAAATAATCCCTCCTCCTCCTCCTCCTATTCTCTCCACAAGAACAATCTTGTAAGGTAGGTTGGGCTGAGAGACAGTGATTGGTTTTTAAGGTGGGACTAGAACTCCCAGTCTCCTGGCGATTGGCCCAAAGTCACTCAGCCGGCTGTCATGCCTAAGGTGGAACTAGAACTCCCAGTCTCCTGGCGATTGGCCCAAAGTCACTCACCTGGTTTTCATGCCTAAAGTGGGACTAGAACTCCCAGTCTCCTGGCGATTGGCCCAAAGTCACTCAGCCGGCTGTCATGCCCAAGGTGGAACTAGAACTTCCAGTCTCCTGGCGATTGGCCCAAAGTCACTCAGCCGGCTGTCATGCCTAAGGTGGAACTAGAACTCCCAGTCTCCTGGCGATTGGCCCAAAGTCACACACCTGGTTTTCATGCCTAAAGTGGGACTAGAACTCCCAATCTCCTAGTGACTTGCCCAAAGTTACCCAGCAGGCTTTTGTGGCTAAGGCAGCACTAGAACTCCCGGTCTCTCAGTTTTTAACTTGGTCCCTAAACCACTAAACTCAAAAATGATCGTTCGGCCAATGTTAAGAGAGATCGTGATACGGGCAATCGCCCTTGACGAGTCCCGACAGGTGAATCCTAACCCTCGAGGAAGGCAGGGGGGGGTCTCTCGTCTCACCTGATTCCACCATGATGTCCTCGTCCATGACCCTCATTTCGCCTTCGCTGGAGCTCCCTTCCCCGTCCTGGCTGGTCTCCGTGCTGATTCCCTCCTTCCCTTCCGTGTCCTCCAGCTTAATGGGGAAAGTGGTGGCCAGCAGCTCTGGCGGCGCCTGGACCGAGACCCGTGCCGTGGCCGCCCCCGCCCCCTCCTCCCCGCCCGGCCGCAGAGGACCCGCCCCGTCCTCCTCCTCTTCTTCCTCCTCCTCCTCCTCCTCCTCTTCCGAGTCCGTCTCGCTCACGGAGGCTTTGTGCTTCTGCTTTTCGCCGCGCTCCGACCGTTTCAACTTCCGCTTCTTGCTCTTTTTGATGCGCGAGCGTTTCTCGCCCACCGAGTCGCTCCGGTTCCGCTTGGCGGCCCCGGCTTCCAAGGCGGCTTTCCGGTTCCGCTTGTCCTTCTTCTTGTCGGTGGCGACTTTGGGCCCGGCTAACGGGGGCGGCTGCTTCCCCACTGGGTCTAAGTCGAAAAGGGAGTCCTTGAGCTTCATCTTCTCCAGCAAGGAGCTGTCGGATTTCAGGCGCCGGAATGCCGCTTTCTTCTTCGATGATTTGGCCTTCTTGACGAAGGTCTCGATGGTGTGCAGGTCCGACTGCGTGGATTCCCAGCCGTCGCTGTCCACCACGCTCTCCGGACGCAGCGGGGAGTTGGAGCCGGACGGCGTCCAGTCATTCTCCTGCCGGGAAGACAAGACAGATTAGCCCTAATCCACCCAGATTAACGGACATCCAGATTCCCGGAAAGAAAATATTAGCAGGTTTCAACGCCAGGACAGGCAGTCCTTGAATTACAACGATTCGTTTAGCAACTGTTTGAAGTTACAACACACTGAAAAAAAAAAAGGACTTAGGACGTTTTTCATAGTTACGACCGCTAGAGTTCAATTCAAGTATTTGGCAACCAACTCCTATTTATGACGGTTGCAGTGTCCCTAGATCAAAATTCAGATGCTTGGCTGATGATTCGTATTTATGACGGTCGCAGCGTCCCGGGGGCCACGCAATCCCCTTTTACGACCTTCTGACAAGCAAAGTCAATGGAGAAGTCGGATTCTCTTTACAGCCGTGTTACTAACTGAAGAATTGCTGTGATTCGCTTAACAACTAGGTCATAAAAGGGGGGGGCAACGCTCCGTGAACAAGCGTCTCCCTCAGCAGCAGAAATTTTGGGCTCAAGTTTGGGTCATAAATGGAGGACAACCGGGAGAAAAAGCAGATTTTTCTCCAACTAACGAACGCTGCCCTTAATTGTCCCTCGGGAGTTGGGCGGCATAGAAATGCGATAAATTAAATTAAATTAAATTAAATTGGATAAATGGCCTAGCTATTAAAAATAAGACCAGAGTGGTGCGGTGGCCTAGAGGTGGAGCTCTCGCCCCAAAATCAGGAGGCTGGGAGTTCAATCCTAGGTAGAGGCAGATATTTCTCTCTCTGGCCATGAGGAGAATATATCTGCTGAACAAAACTCCACATTGGTGACAGGAAGGGTATCTGGCCAGTAAATACCCAGCTCCGTTCAGTTGCCCAGGCTCCACCCACAAGGGATTACGAGGTTGTTAAAAGATATTAATACATAGGACCCTGATTTCAATCTTGAGAAGCAACGTTACTTCAAAACGCAACCTGCAACTCACACATAACGTCTTGAGTTCCTCACCCCTTGGAAAACTGATCGCATCTTTCCATCCTACGCATACCATAAACATTATATGCTCCTTGTAGCCGTGTGCCCTATGCCGTAGGCTTTATAGTTATATAATTAAAAGCCCTAGTCGCCATCTTGGAGAAGGTTTTGAGCTCGTTTGTTCTCTGAAGCTCCTGAATCCGGATTTTATGCCCCCCACCCTATATACAGCCCCTTTTAGCTGTCCCTGTCTGGCCTTCATGGATTACTTTTATTTTTTTTCCAATTTATTATTCAATTGGTTTGGCCCTTTCTCCATATCTCCCATGGCCCCTTCCGGTGTAATGTCTCTGGGGACAGTGAAGGCGATCCTACGTCATTCCCCCGTGTCCCGTAACTCGTTGGCATTCCTTTTCACATTCCCTTTCAAGATCCTTATATGGTTTCATTACGAACGATGGCAGAG
>NW_027256895.1:1562345-1599845 GCF_029215685.1 Pituophis catenifer annectens
GAATTGAGGCAGGCGTCTCGCTCAGAGACGGTCGAAGTTTATTTTCCAATCCAGGTGGTCCTTGACTTACAACCGTTCGTTTAGTGACCGTCTGAAGTGACAATGGCACTGGGGAAAAAAGGGACTGATGACTGTTTTTCACACTTACGGCCGTCACAGGCATCCCCGTGGTCGCACGATCAAAATTCAGACACTTGGCAACTGAGTCACATTTATGACGGTTGCTGTGTCCCCGGGGTCATGTGATCCTCTTTTGCGACCTAACGTCAATGGGGGAGCCGGATTCGCTTAACGACCGTGTGATTCACTTAATGACTACAGTGAGTCCATTAACCCCTGTGGCAAGAAAGGTTGTAAAATGAGGCAGAATTCACTTAGCACCTGTCTCGCTTAAGGACAAAAATATTGGGCTCCGTTGAGGTCGTAGGTTGAGGACTACCTGTGCAATCAAGAGCCATACAACTCAGAGGTGTTGATAAATGTTCCCTTGAGCGATTGTATATGGGCGACTTTCACAGGGTTTGCTCTCAGTTGAAGGTAGGGAGGAGCAAGCGAGTAGAAACTACCAAACCTGATGAACACCGATCGGGATCCCAAATGTCAGTTGGTCAAAACTGAGGACTAGCAAGGCGCTAGTCCTCAGCTACAGAGCAAGAATGAATGAATGAAAGAATGAATGATGAAGGGAGGGAGGGAGGGAGGGAGGGAGGGAGGGAGGGAGGGAAGGAAGGAAGGAAGGAAGGAAGGAAGGAAGGAAGGAAGGAAGGAAGGAAGGAAGGAAGGAAAGGATGGTAAGAGAAGAAGGAAGGAAGGAAGGGACAGTAAGAGAGGAAGGAAGGAAGGAAGGAAGGAAGGAAGGAAGGAAGGAAGGAAAAGGAAGGAAAGAAGGAAGGAAAGAATGGTAAGAGAGGAAGGAAGGAAGGACAGGAAGGAAGGAAAGAAGGAAGGAAAGGATGGTAAGAGAGGAAGGAAGGAAGAAAGGAAGGGATGGTAAGAGGAAGGAAGGAAGGAAGGAAGGGATGGTAAGAGAGGAAGGAAGGAAGGAAGGACAGGAAGGAAGGAAAGAAGGAAAGAAAGGATGGTAAGAAAGGAAGGAAGGAAGGAAGGGACAGTAAGAGAGGAAGGAAGAAAGGAAGGAAGGAAAGAAGGAAGGAAAGGATGGTAAGAGTGAGAGGAAGGAAGGAAGGAAGGAAAGGATGGTAAGAAAGGAAGGAAGGAAGGGACGGTAAGAGAGGAAGGAAGAAAGGAAGAAAGGAAGGAAGGAAAAGATGGTAAGATAGGAGTAGGAAGGAAGGAAGGATGATAAGGAAGGAAGGAAGGAAAGGAGGAAGGAAGGAGGGAAGGAAGGAAGGAAAGGATGGTAAGAAAGGAAGGAAGGAAGGAAGGAACGGTAAGAGAGGAAGGAAGAAAAGAAAGGAAGGAAGGAAAGGATGGTAAGAAAGGAGTAGGAAGGAAGGATGAGAAGGAAGGAAGGGAGGGAAGAAGGAAGGAAGGAAGGAAAGAATGGTAAGAGGAAGGAAGGAAGGAAGGAAGGAAGGAAGGAAGGAAGGAAGGAAGGGACGGTAAGAGGAAGGAAGAAAGGAAGGAAGGAAAGGATGGTAAGAAAGGAGGGAAAGAAGGAAGGAAAGGATGGTAAGAGAGGAAGGAAGAAAAGAAAGGAAGGAAGGAAAGGATGGTAAGAAAGGAGTAGGAAGGAAGGATGAGAAGGAAGGAAGGGAGGGAAGAAGGAAGGAAGGAAAGAATGGTAAGAGGAAGGACAGAAAAAGAAAAGGAAAGAAAGAAAGAAAGAAAGAAAGAAAGAAAGAGGGAGGGAAGAGAAGGAAGGAAGGAAAGAAAGAAAGAAAGAGAAAGAGGGAGGGAGGGAAGAGAAGGAAGGAAGGAAGGAAGGAAGGAAAGAAGAAAGAAAGAAAGAAAGAAAGAAAGAGGGAGGGAAGAGAAGGAAGGAAGGAAGGAAGGAAGGAAGGAAGGAAGGAAGGAAGGAAGGAAGGAAGGAAGGAAGGACAGAAAAGAAAAGGAAAGAAAGAAAGAAAGAAAGGGAGGGAGGGAAGAGAAGGAAGGAAGGAAGGAAAGAAAGAAAGAGAAAGAGGGAGGGAGGGAAGAGAAGGAAGGAAGGAAGGAAGGAAGGAAGGAAGGAAGGAAGGAAGGAAGGAAAGAAAGAAAAGAAAGAAAGAAAAGAAAGAAAGAAAGAAAGAAAGAGAAAGAAAGGGAGGAAAGTAGGGAAGAGAAGGAAGGAAGGAAAGAAAGAAAGAGAAAGAGGGAGGGAGGGAAGAGAAGGAAGGAAGGAAGGAAGGAAGGAAGGAAGGAAGGAAGGAAAGAAATAAAGTTCCAACCCCACGGAGAATCGGGGAGTTCCACCCGGGACGCTTCCACGGGACACCCCCTCTGTCAACCCAGGTTTCAGGGCCGCCCCTCCCATCCTCCGATCCCCAAACGGGACGGGTTTCCGC
This sequence comes from Pituophis catenifer annectens, assembly GCF_029215685.1. Taxonomy (NCBI): domain Eukaryota; kingdom Metazoa; phylum Chordata; class Lepidosauria; order Squamata; family Colubridae; genus Pituophis; species Pituophis catenifer. Next base: position 1,564,793 of record NW_027256895.1, read on the forward strand.
GCAACGCCGGGAGGCGAGGATCGCGAAGCGCTCCACCTGCACGCAACCGTGTCGTGGGAACGCAGCTTGCAACCTGGGTCTAACCCTAAACCCCGTTCCCAGCGCCCACCCCCCCACCCCCCACGCGAGCTCCACCGACCGTCGCCAACTTTGGAAACAAACAAAAGCGCCCCGCGATCCCATCCGATCCAGCCCAGCTGCGCCCCATGCCGCCCCCCCCGCCCCCCCCCCCCGGGTATGCACGCGAATAAATGCAACCGCGAGGAAAGTGCGCGTAAAACGCCTGCATTGCAAAGAGCAGGAAAGGCAGGCGAGTCATCCTAGGGGATATTTCATACCTCGGGATTGAAGCGTTGGGGGCTTCTTGGGGCCCCCTCGGAGCTTGGGGGGGGGCGGGTTTCTTGCAGGCTGACGAGAGCGGATCCTGCACCCGCGGGGGAAAAACTCTAGGATGGTTGATGAGGATGTTCCTGCACTGATGTTGCTCCCCAGTTGGGTCATGAGACGTCTGCCAGAAGCCCCCCAACTTCAGAAAGCACTGAGGGACCTCACAGTCCTCCTCCTCCTTCTCCTCTTCTTCCACCTCCTCTTCCTCCTCCTCCTCCTCCTCCTCCTCCAACCCCTCTCCCTTCTCGCACTGATGATGTTCCCTAGTTGGATCCGGAGACGTCCGCCAGAAGACCCCCCAAGTTCAGAAAGCACTGAGGGACCCCACAGTCCTCCTCCTCCTCTTCCATCTCCTCCTCCTCCTCCTTCTCCTCTTCTTCCACCTCCTCCTTCTCCTCTTCTTCCACCTCCTCTTCCTCCCCCTCTTCCTCCTCCTCCTCCTCCTCCTCACACTGATGCTGTTCCCTAGTTGGACCAGAAGACGTCTGCGAGAAGAACCCCCCCCAAGTTCAGAAAGCACCGAGGGACCCCCACAGTCCTCCCCCTCCTCCTCCTCCTCCTCCTCCTCCTCCTCCTCCCCCTCTCCCTTCTCACACTGATGACGTTCCCTAGTTGGACCAGAAGACGCCTGCCAGAAGTCTCTCCCAAGTTTCAAAAAAACCAAGGGACCCCACAGTCCTCTTCCTCCTCCTCACTCCGACCTACAAATCAACCCACCCCCTTCAAACACTGATGATGTTCCCTAGTCGGGTCATGAAACGTCTGCAAGAAAACTACCAAGATCAGAGACCACCAAAGACCCCACAGTCCTCCTTCTCCTCCTCCTCCTCCTTTAACCCCTCTCCCTTCTCACACTGATGATGTTCCCTAGCTGGATCCAGAAGATCCCCCCTCCCCAAGTTCAGAAAGCACTGAGGGACCCCACAGTCCTCTCCTCCTCCTCCTCCTCCTCCTCCTCTTCTTCCATCTCCTCCTCCTCCAACCCCTCTCCCTTCTCACACTGATGCTGTTCCCTAGTTGGACCAGAAGACGTCTGCGAGAAGAACCCCCCAAGTTCAGAAAGCACCGAGGGACCCCACAGTCCTCCTCCTCCTCCTTTAACCCCCCTCCCTTCTCACACTGATGATGCTCCCTAGTTGGACCAGAAGACGTCTGCGAGAAGAACCCCCCAAGTTCAGAAAGCACCGAGGGACCCCACAGTCCTCCTCCTCCTCCTTTAACCCCTCTCCCTTCTCACACTGATGCTGTTCCCTAGTTGGACCAGAAGACGTCTGCGAGAAGAACCCCCCAAGTTCAGAAAGCACCGAGGGACCCCACAGTCCTCCTCCTCCTCCTCCTTTAACCCCCCTCCCTTCTCACACTGATGATGTTCCCTAGTTGGATCAGGAGACGTCCGCCAGAAGACCCCCCAACTTCAGAAAGCATCAAAGGACCCCACAGTCCTCCTCCTCCTCCTCCTCTTCTTCCATCTCCTCCTCCTCCAACCCCTCTCCCTTCTCACACTGATGCTGTTCCCTAGTCGGGTCCCGAAACGTCTCCCAGAAAACAAGCCCCCCCACCCCCCTACCCACCCCCCTACCTACCTACCTACCTGCAAAAGCGTTTGGCGAGCTCCGCAGCCGGGGCGCGCGAGCGCTCGGGCCACACACACCCCCACCCCCTCCTCTTCCTCCCCCACGTGGGCGTCCCTCCCTCCCCCCCCCCTTTCCGCGCACACCTGAGCGTGGTCCCGGGCCAATGGGGGCCGCGGGGGGGCGTGTCCGGGCGGGGCATAAAAGCCAAGGTAGCGGCCGGTAGGCGGCGGCGGGAGCTGATTGGCGGGGGCGCGCGTGGGCGAGGGGGCCGGGCGGAGCGGCCGTTGCTGATTGGGCGTGGGCGCCGCGAGGAGCGAGGGTGTGTCCCCGGGCACGAGGCCGGAGCAGCGGCGGAGGCGGAGGCGGCGGCGGCGGCGGCACCAACGGGCAGCGGCGGCGGCAGCGGGATGCTGAGCGAAGCGGAGAGCGGCGGAGCCCTTCCCGCCACCGGGGAGAGTCCCGCGGGGGAGCCCGCGGCCGGAGGGGCCAAAGCGGCGGCGGCGGCGCCCGCGGGAGCCTTGGGGGCTCGGAGCCAGGCGGCCAAGCGCGTCCTAGGTGAGGGGGCGGGGGCCGCGGGAGGAGCCGTTGCCGCCGCCGGCCCGGGGGGGGGAGGGGCCGGCCACTACAAATCCCATCATCCGGAGCGCTGGGCAGGATGGGCTTCTCCAGGAATTGGGGGTTGGGGGGTGTTGGGGGGGTTCTTTCCCCCCCCCCCGACTTGAGTGTTTGTGTAGGGAGGGGACGAGGGGGGGAACTACAGGTTCCATCATCCAGAGTTCCCGGAGGTGGGCTTTCTCTGGCCGCTGGGCAGGATGGGTTTCTTTTCCCCCGACTTGAGTGTATGTGTAGGGAGGGGGAAAAGGGGACTACAGGTTCTATCATCCAGAGTCGTGGGAGGTGAGGCTTTCTCTGGCCGCTGGGCAGGATGGGTTTCTCCGGGGCGGGGAAGGTTTCTTTTCCCCCGGCTTCAGTGTTTGTGTGGGGGAGAGGGAGGGGGAAAAGGGGGACTACAAGTCCCATCATCCAGAGTGGGCTTTCTCTGGCCGCTGGGCAGGATGGGTTTCTCCAGGAATTGGGGGGGGGTGGGGGGTTCTTTTCCCCTGACTTGAGTGTGTAGGGAGGGGACGAGGGGGGACTACAGGTTCCATCATCCAGAGTCGCCGGAGGTGGGGCTTTCTCTGGCCGCTGGGCAGGATGGGTTTCTTTTCCCCCGACTTGAGTGTGTGTGTGTGGGGAGGGGGAAAAGGGGACTACAGGTTCTATCATCCAGAGTCGCGGGAGGCGGCTCAGCAGGATGGGTTTCTCCCGGGGTTTTTCCTCCGACTTGAGTGTTTGTGTGGGAGAGAGGGAGGGGACGAGGGGGACTACACGTTCCATCATCCAGAGTCGCGGAAGGTGGACTTTCTGGCCGCTGGGCAGGATGGGTTTCTTCGGGGGTGGGTGGGTTTTCTTTTCCCCCGACTTGAGTGTGTAGAGAGGGGACGAGGGGGACTACAGGTTCCATCATCCAGAGTCGTGGGAGGCGGCTGGGCAGGATGGGTTTCTCCCGGGGGTTTTCCTCCGACTTGAGTGTTTGTGTGGGGGAGAGGGAGGGGGGAAAAAGGGGACTACAGGTTCCATCATCCAGAGTCGCGGGAGGTGGGGCTTTCTCTGGCCGCTGGGCAGGATGGGTTTCTCCGGGGCGGGGGGTGTGGGTTCCCCCCGACTTGAGTGTGTAGGGAGGGGACGCGGGGGACTACAGGTTCCATCATCCAGAGTCGTGGGAGGCGGCTGGGCAGGATGAGTTTCTCCGGGGGTGGGGGGTGGGGGTTTCTTTTCCCCCGACTTGAGTGTTTCTGAGGGGCGGGGAAGGGGGGGGGAAGTCGTGGGAAGGTGGGCTTTCTGGCGGCTGGGGGACTCTGCGGCTGGGCAGGATGGGTTTCTCCAGTTTTCCCGACTAGGTTCCATCATCCAGAGTCGCGGGAGGTGGGCTTTCTGGCTGCCGGGAGATGCCGCGGCTGGGCAGGATGGGTTTCTCTGGGGTTTTCGGAGTGGGAGGGCGTCGCGGGACTACAATTCCCATCCGCAGGCTCGCTGGAGAAGTGGGCTTTATGGCATCCAGGGAACGCCGCTGTCTTCGGGACTCCGTGGCTGGGCGTGATGGGTCGCGGTGGCTTTTCCGGGGCGGGGGGCGGCGCGGGAGACCCTCACGTAGGCTGCCGTGGCGCAGCACTACAGGTCCCATCATCCAGTGTCGCGGGAGGGTACCTTTCTGGCGGCTGGGCGTGATGGGTCGCGGTGGTTTTTCCCGACTGGAGAGTGGGGCGGGGGGGCGACGCGGGACTACAGTTCCCATCCCCAGGCTCGCTGGAGAGGTGGGTTTTATGACAGCCGGGGATCGCCGCTGTCTTCGGGACTCCGTGGCTGGGCACGATGGGTTTCTCTTGGGCTTTTCCCGACTGGTGGTGGTGGTGGGGAACTGGGGGGGTGGTCGGCGGGACTACAATTCCCATTCCCAAGCTCGCGGGAAGAGGGGGGCTTTCTCAAGGCCCAGAGGGAGAACTCCGCTGACTTCGAGACTGCGTGGCTGGGCATGATGGATCCCCGGAGTAAGCGCGAGTGCTTTCACTTATTTGGGGAGGGGGCGTCCTTTCTGCCTACCACGGCTCCGCTTTGCTGGCGGAGAGGAAGACTCCGGGGGGGGGGCGGTTCTGCTTGTGGGGGGTGGGAGAAGGAGGGACGGCGGGGGTCCCGCTTGTGCCAGCAGCCCCCCCCCCCCAGCCCCGCTGGAAACTGAACCCCGGGGGTCTTTCTTCCAGTCTCCCCAGCCGGGGTGGAGTCGCCCATAATGAGTAGGTGGTCCTTCTCCCCGGAGGCTGCTAAAATTCCCCCACCTTCCAAGAAGCCAGGATGTCAACCCTCCCCAGCAAAACTGGTGTCCTTGACCAGGATGATGGGCTCCAGGAGGCCTTATGGAGTGGGGGGGGAGAGAGAGGGGGGGGGCTCTGAAAGCAGCAGCTCTTCCTGGGTGGAGTGAGGGGGGGGCGGCAAAGAAAGGTGCCCCTCTGCCAGCGTCACCAGTCTTCTTTCTTCCTTCCTCACCTCCCACCCCCTGGCTTCCAGCCACCCAGGTGCAGGGCACGGTGAAATGGTTCAACGTTCGCAATGGCTATGGATTTATAAACAGGTGAGCCCCCTCCCCACACTTCTCCCTTGGGCTATCGGGGAGGTGAAAAGTAAAAAAAAAACAATTAACTCAGTTTAATCGTTGTTAATTGTTGGCCATGTTTAGCTAAGATTCTCCCCATGGAGGTTGTGTTTTGTAACAGACTGGCTTTCCACATTTGGGGGCGGGGGGCAGGTTTAATCCAAGATGGGGCTGCAATCCCCCCCTCCCCGGAATATTGGCATTTCCACCCCTATTGTGGTCACTTCGTGGTCAAGCCTACATTAACTCCCAAAGACGGCTTGACGGAAGCCCAGATCAGCCCTTTAGCTAGTTCGGAAGCTCTGTGCCAACTTCCTTCTCTTGGAGAGAGAGAGAAAAAAAAGAAACAGACTCAGAAGACCAAAGATTACCTGGCAAATCTGGCGGCTTTTTTTTTTTTCTGTTGGTGTGTTTTTTTTTTTTTAAAAAAAATAATAATAAATCTGGGCTGCCTTGTTGAGACCGATGTTTGCCGGAGTGGCCTGAGCAAACAAGTAGCCCGAGCCAAGTTGGCATAGCTGGACTGCCTTATCTGGGAAGTCTGTCCTTGTACCCAGGTGCCCCCTTGGGCTGCTCTCTGCGTGCTTAGGGGAATGTGCGGTGCCCCATGGGTTATCGGGGCCGGGGCGTTTCGGACGAGGCTGATGGGAATTGGCTTTTCCAGCAAAGTCCCCGAGAAGATCTCTCTTTCCGTGGGGTCCTTGGTGCTCTCTGAGTTTGGCGTGTTTTGTTTTTTTTTCCAGACTTTTCATGACCCAACTAGGGTACGTCATCCAAGCTAGAAGGGAGTGGGGTTTGCCCCTTTTTTATATACAGTCCCTTCTACACAGATGATGTTCCTTAGTTGGGTCACGAAAAGGTTGCAAGAAAAAATGCCAAGCTCAGAGAGCGCCGAGGAGCCCCCGAGTCCGACCCCGAGCCACAAATATTCTCTGTATCTTTCTGTCGGCTGGCGTCTTTTATTTGGCACCCCTTCCTGGTTAAAACTCCACTTGGAAATAAAGGGACTTTTTCTCCTTTTGCGGCTTTGAAGCTTTAAAACTTCACGCTGGGCTCTTCTTGTGCCCAAGAAGCATTAAGTTGCAAAAAAAAAAAAAAATTATAATCAGTTTAGGGACAAAGGCTAATTGGATGCCCGTCCCCTTTGAAAAGAAGAGATAAACCAAGTTTATGGGTGACCTTCATTCCTTTAATCAGTTGGCTTGCTAAACTTCTGGGCAAACAAACTGACATCTTTGGGATGCTGGTTTCCAATCCAAACCACGTTTCCTGAGTTTTTTTTTTAAAAGCACAACTGAACGAGAATTTGGAGCTGGGTCTCCTTAACGCTCTCAATTTCCCCTCGTAATTTTTAACCCTGATTCAGCGCAAACAGTGGTTTGCCCGAAGGATTAAAGGATTTCCAAGGTTTATGTTTATTTTTCCTTTCCTTAATCTTGCTCCCCCTTTTGCAGGAATGATACCAAAGAGGATGTGTTTGTGCACCAGGTAAGAAGTGAGCATTGTGTAAGTTAAATTCCTTTTTAATTTCCTTTTTTTTTCCCTCTGTTATTGCACCCTTCAGCTTTCACCTTGGCCGTTGCTGCCTTTGCTCCTTGTAGTAAGTTTGAGCCGGCAAAGGAAGCATTAGACTTGTTCCTCCGTGGAAATTATGAGAAATTGTTGGTGTTAAAACTTGGGGGGGCAGGGGGGGAGGGATTTCTTCCTGTAGCAACAGCAGCTGATCCTTGCTAGATAAACTAACATCCTTTAGATTCGGGCCACCGAATTTAGATTAATTTTGCTTTTTTTTTGGCTCCTGTTTTTCAATTAAAAAGCCCAGCTAAACTTTTCAAAGCTAGGATCGGAGGACATAAAATGAAATTTATGAGAATTTCGAGGTGGGGGGGACTCTCTGTGGCATCCCCATAAACCAGCCCTGATAATACATCGCTCCTTTCAACCAGCGGCACCAATTTGGCACAATTTAGCCGGTGTTCCCTGGGATTCCCTGATAGCCTTAATCTCCCCCAGGCTAGTAACGAACTCCCTCTTTTAATTAATTGCACGCTTGCTTTAGGCGTCTGTCCTTCGTTATTCTTTTTAGCAAATCCTCAATTATTATGTTATTTGTCACTATAATTTGTGTTAATTGCTTTACAACGTTAGAAATTGTAACCTGCCCGCAAACAGTTGGATTATTTTAATTGGTTAGATAAATATTGGTAGAATGGGTGCCAAGTTTTGGGGGGGGTTGCTTCAAAACAGACACGGCTGACTTGTGCACACCTGCGTGCTTGGAAACTTAGCACCAGGTAAATTACAGGTGTCCAACCTTGGCCTCTTTAAAAGCTGTGGACTTCAACTCCCAGAATTCTCCAGCAAGCACAGCTGGTAGAAATGTGGCTAAACTCCTTTATCGTGGTTTTTTTTTTTAAATCGGGTAACTTTCTTAATAGATGGTGGGTATGCAGTGAACGTAATATAACTTGACTTCAGCAATGGGGGGGGAAGAGAGATGGCAGGGGGGATTCTGGGAGTTGAAGTCCACAAGTCTTCCAAGATGCCCATGGCCTGTGATCTCCCTTCCATCTTTCTGCCCCCAAAGCTCACTCATTTTTTTTTCCTCTCGGCTTTTTTCCTTAGACAGCGATCAAGAGAAACAATCCTCGTAAATTCCTGCGAAGTGTTGGAGATGGAGAAACGGTGGAGTTCGATGTGGTGGAAGGCGAGAAGGTGCGGCCGTGCGGTGTTGCTTCACCGGAGCCGAGTTGGGGTCCCCCCCATCTGCAACTGACTCCTCTCCCCCCTTTTTTTTTTGTCTTCCGTAGGGGGCCGAAGCGGCCAACGTCACCGGCCCTGGCGGGGTTCCCGTGAAAGGCAGCCGCTATGCCCCCAATCGCCGTCGCTTCCGCCGGTTTATCCCCCGTCCCCGGCAGACCCAGCTGCCCCCAGATGCTGCCCGGCCCGAGGGGGGCGCCGAGACGGTCAGCGAGGGGGAGAGAGTGGACGAGGCGGTACAGCAGCGCCCACGCAGGAGGCGCCCCCCGCCATTTTTCTTCCGGCGGAGATTCGTGAGGGGGCCTCGGGCTCAGGCCCAGCAGCCTCAGCAGGCCCAGACCGTGGAAGTGAGTCTGGGGGCCACAGAGCCCGTTGCCACCATGAGAGTCCATCTGGAATGGTTATAGGGTTGAACACAGGGGTTGGACAAGAAGACCTCCGAGGTCCCTTTCTGACATTGTTCTTCCGTTATTATTCTGTCTGGAATGAGCAGTCCTGCTTGAGCAGGGGTGGACTAGATGATCTCTAGGAGGTCCCTTCTCACTCCTCATCTTGCTCTTCCTTCCTAGGGCTCTGACAGCACGGACCCCAAAGATGCTACCCAGCCTGAAGGAGACCAACCTCAGCAGATCCAGGCGGGCGAGAGAGCCCCGGCACCTCGATTCCGTCCCAGATACCGCAGGCAAGTCTTTCTACACACACCTACACACCGCAAAGAAAGCTAACCAGGTTCCAAGCTAGCCCTTCCCCTGGTTAAGACGAGGCTGCCTTGGCACACGTCATTTGCCCACATGGATTGGGGGGCAGGATTATTATAAACAATAGAGCCAGGAAACCATCATTCAGGGTTTAGGGAGGGAGAGGAAAAATGGCTGGCCTTGCTGACCAGGTGAGTCGATTGGAACAAGCCAGGATTCCCAGCCGTGGGGAAAGCCTCGCCAATGTTGGTTTGCACAAGGAATGGCACAAACAGAATTTAGAAGGTTTCTCCTGTAATCAAGCAACTTTCAGCAGAATAATTTCTGTCCTAAGAAACTAATTTGCTAAAGTAATTTTCTCCACCTGGGCAACTCCCCGACGGGTGGACTTCAATTCCCAGAATCCCCAATTCCCAGAATCCCCCACCCGGCGTATCAGTTCCCCATTTAATTGTCATGCCGGCTAACCCTATTTATCTCAGTTTGCCATTTAATTGCCATGCTTCTAGCCCTTTAAGCTTGTCACAGGTTATTTTCTTCGCTTTGCTGAGATATAATATAGTAGAGAGAGAATATATCAAGATATATTACGTCTACCGCATTCCCACCGTCTATTAAGAAAGTTACCCGATCAAAAACATGCAATAATCACATTTCATTTTGTCTTAGCCAGGCTGAATTTTGGTAAACCTTTTGCTGGCTGGGGAAGTCCCTCCATTTTCATCTTCATCTACTCATTTTCAGATGAGTAACACTGCTAAACGTTTAGATTACATCTCGCACCCTAATTATTATTTTTTTTTTTACAAACCGCAGTGCTTTCTTGCCTCCCTCCAGGTGCCCTATCTTTAGTTAGTGTTACATTTATGTTGGTATCTTATGATTGATGACGATTGTACTTTAGGATCATGATCACGGTTTAATCACATATATGTTGCTTATATGTACACTGAAAGCTTAAGAGACAGATTCCTTGTGTAGCCAGTCATGCTTGGCCAATAAAGAATTCTGATTCTATTTAGCAAGATTGTTGAATTGCGTTGGGCAATTCCTGCAGGGGCCCAGCAAAGTTGGCATGGTTTATCACTTATTATACTAGGTTATATTATTATTATTATTATTATTATTATTATTATTATTATTATTATTAGTCATATTTCTATGCCGCCCACTCTCCGAGACAGTATACTAAATAGCATAATAATAAGCATAATAAATAGCATAATAATAATATAATAAGTATATTATTATAATAGAATATACTTATAAATATATTCTAATATATTTTATATTATAATATTTCCGCATAGTATAATAAGTATATTATACTCTAATATGCTTACTATAACCTAGTATAATAGAATAAGCTTTCCACATAGTATATTATAGCATAATAAGTATATTATAGTATAATATACTTATTATACTATGCGGAAAGCTTATTCAGAAGGCAGGACAAGAAGCGACGGATGGAAACTAACCAAGAGGAGAAGCAACCTGGAATTAGGGAGAAACTTCCTAACGGTGAGGACAGTTTGCCAGTGGAACTGCTTGCCACCAGAAATTGTGGGTGCTCCATCCCTGGAGGTTTTTAAGAAGAGAGTGTCTGAAATGGTATAGGGGTCTCCTGCTTGAGCAGCGGGGGGCTGGACTAGAAGACCTCCAAGGTCCCAGCTCTATTGTGATTCTGCTCCCAGTTCTTTGGGGAGCCGTCTCTTCCCTCCCAGGAGGGGGGAAGAAGGCTGCGAGTTAATTCGCCCACACCCTCACCCACCCCTCTGTGTCCTGCCCAGACCTTTTCGCCCCCGTCCTCCGCAGCAGCCCACCACGGAGGGAGGAGACGGCGAGACAAAAGCAGCCCAAGCCCCAGCGGACGGGATCCGTCCCGAGCCTCAACGGCAGCGCAACCGGCCTTACTTCCAGCGCCGACGCCAGCAGACGGCTTCGGCTCGCCAGACGGCAACTGAGGTGAGGGGCAGAGAAATTGGGGGGGGGGGGGAACGGGCAGGGGATGATGATGGTGGGGGGGGCAGGAAGAAGAGGAATTGCATCAAAATCCTTTACCAGCCCAATTGATTTTTGATTTTGAATCCTTTTTTATTTTCTCCTGAGTTCAAGCGAGGAAGACAATGCCAAGTTCAAGCAGCAATTTTCACTGTTGTCTTTTATTTTTTTTTTCCAGAATGGCTCTGGGAAAACCCCTCCCCAAATTATAGGGGTATCCTAAGGATCCCCGATTTACCTTCTTGGGAGAATCGACGGGCGTCCCTGGCAAGGAAGGACGGATAGAAAAGCATTTTTTGTTAAAAAAAAGAAAGTCTGCTTTTCTTTCAATATGCTTTAAATTCTCTTTTGCTTCCCGTAGCGGTACAGGTCTCGTCCTTGTTTAACAACGGCAATTGGGACCCGGCGACTGTCGTTAAAAACAGTTTTGTAAATGAGAAGGGGGGGGGAAAAAATGGGACGCTGCTACTTCGTGACGGTAATTCCAGCAAACTTTGATGTCAAGTTGGAATTTGGGAAGGTGGGACACGCAACCCCGGCATTCCCCTTCATTTTTGTCTTTGCCATTTTCCTTCTACTAATTTATAGTTAATCTGTGTCGTCTTTTTCTGATGCTTCAATGGCTGCAGAAATAATGTTTTTAACGTCCCAGGTTTATCTTCGCTCAATCGACAAAGAAGGAGAGACGAGGGGGGGAAAAAGTCTTCCTGGATCTGTAGAGGTGCCAGAAACTGACCGGATCGTGTTCTGTGCTGGTCTCTCCACGCCTCCCCTTCCCACGCAATCTGGCAAACCTTGTCCTTTCTTTCTGTCCTAGGCAACCACCAATACTAAGGAGCAGCCGGCCCCCAGCTCCGCAGCTGCCGGGGGAGACACCCCAGCTGCCAGCACTCCTGTGATGACCCAAGACCCTGTGGTCGAAGCCAGCAAGCCAGCTTCCCCAGCCCAGGAAAGTCCCACCCAGCCACTGCCGGAAATCCAGCAACAGCTTGTGGATGTAAGCAAGGGTGGGGGGAGGCCTTGGACCCCCTGGTTAACCCCCCCACATCCAGCTTCTCCCCAGGATTCATGGGCTGGAAAGGGCCCCGCAATGCCTTTAGGGGCCACCGGGGGTCACTCTCGAGCCACATCTTCATCAGTTCCAAGTCCCCGGTGGGCAGATTTTGCAACCTGTTTGCCTTTTTTTTAAAAAAAATAATAATCCAGATTTCAACACCTGAGCCGGGAGGAGAGCTTGCCCCTGCTTTACTGGCATGAAGAGCCTGCACACACCGAGGGGATGCCAAGAGCTGTGATCTGGTAAGGGGCTTCTTTTTTACAGTTTGTTGGGTCAAGCGGTGGATTCAAACTCGGGTTTTGTTTTCACAGCGGGCTGGGCGAAAAATGGAAGACCGGATGGATTTTGCAAGCTGCTAAACCCTCCATCGCCCCTCCGAGCCTTGAATTTAACCTCGTTTCGTTTTTACTTTCAAACGTTGATAAATTGGGGGGTTGAAAGCTGCCGGATCTCTTGAACGCAAACGAAAAGTTTTGCAAAGAGAAATGTGCAGATTTCTCCCTCTCTTCCCGAGTGCTTCCTTATGCTAGGTACCTCTCAAATGCACCGAGATTTGTTGGGAGGGAGAAAAAAATTTGGAGTTTTCCCTCAGCTATCCTGACTTCCCGCAAACCCATCGGAGCTTCTTGGGAAGCTGCTTAATAAGTTGTTATTTCCTAGTCTCTCTGGCTCGGCCAATTTTTATTTTTATTTTTTATTTGCCAAGGGGGGAGGTCTTGCTTCTCCAGCTGAAAATTCACATTTAAGAGGCCCTTGGTGTGCTTACAGATGAACAGAGCTATAAGGGATCCTGTAGGTCATCTAGTCCAACCCCACCCCACTCCCTGAGTGCTCCCTGAGCTGCAAGACATTTTGTTACCCAAACTAAGTTACATCATCAGTGCTGCAAGAAAACAGCCCAGCTCCGAGCCCGAAGGACAATTCAATTCTTAGCAAAACAAGTCTCTTTTATCAGTGTCCAGATTGAAGTTTGTGTGCCTCAGTTTTCAGGGTTCCCTCGGGGGGGGGGGGTTGTGTCTCTTTCTTCTGCTCCCCACAAACCTCAAACCGGCATCTGCTTGAACCTTTCTCCTTCCCTTGCCAGGTGTCCAGAATGTGCCTCCAACCCAAGTTACCTCATCCTGCACTTGAAGAGACCCCAAACTTCACCAAATAACCCTCTTTGCTGCTGTTGAAGTTCTAAAATGTTAAAAAAAAGAAAAGAAAGAAAGAAAGAAAAGAAAAAAGAAGAATAAACCTGACCAGGCCGGGGTGGGGGTGGGGGGGGCGCGACTTTTGACCAGAAAGAAAGGAAAAGTCACTTTTGCTTTAAAAAATAAAAAGAAGAGAAAACTTCAGAGGGGCGTTTGCCCGCCTCCTTCCACAACTTTGCCAGTTTAAAAGAGGAAAAGAAGAAAAAAAGAAAAGAAAAAAACTGGCAGTTTCTGAATCTTGAGTTAATTTTTTTTTCCTTCCTCCCCCCCCCCCCTCTCAATTGTTTGAAGGACCACCCCGTGTGTGTAAAACTATTGTGTGCAGTTTGGGCGTCAGTAAAAAAAGAAAAAAAAAATTTGCACAGAGTTTCAGTGCGTCCCTTCTTTTTCCCCCGTCGACAAAGTCAAAAAGGTATTTTGGTTTTCGTCGCCATCCTTTGCTCTTAAAAAGCTGCCAAAATCTGGGCTTTGGAAACTGGGAGGATGTGAGTTCGAGTCCTGCCTTACGCACAGAATCAGATCTCGGGCCAGTCACTTTTTCTCTCCGCCCTGGGAAGGGGAGAACAAGGGAGCCCACCACTTTGGGAATTTCGGGAGATTGTTGGTCCCAAAATCGCCCAACCGGCTTTCCATGTTTAAGGTGGGCCTAGAACTCACAAACCACCTAATTTGATCGGCCTGCCAAGTGGTTTGAGCTTTGCTCCCCTTTGCCCGAGCTTGACAGTCAGTGGAACTGCTTGCCACCGGAAGTTGTGGGCGCTCCATCCATCCATTCCTGGAGGTTTTTAAGAAGAGACTGGACAGCCATTTTTGTCTGGTATGGTGTAGGGTCTCCTGCTTTCTAGAAGACCTCCAAGGTCCCGTCCCAACACTGTTAGTTGTGGGTGCCCTTGCCTAGGTCTCTGAATTTGGTCCCTTTTCCAGCACCCAGGAGTTGGAGCACCTTACGGTCCACGAAATGCCATGTTGACACAAGTAGTGTTTGGGTCTTCTCCAAGGCGCAGGTCTGCCCAGGAGACGCTGGGCACCTGGGTGGGACTGTTACTCTGTCCCCAAAAGTCAGACAGGGGGTTACTATCCATAGTTCCTGCACCACAACACAAAAAAGATGTTGAGATTCTGGGAAGAGTGCAGAGAAGAGCAACCAGGATGATTAGAGGACTGGAGGCTCAAACATACGAAGAACGGTTGCAGGAACTGGGCACGTCTAGTCTACAGAAAAGAATTGGGGGGGGGGGGGGCGTGATAGCATCCTCCCAGTATTTGAGGGGCTGCCCCAAAGAAGAGAGGGAGTCAAGCTATTCTCCAAAGCCCCTGAAGGCAGGACAAGAAGCAACGGATGGAAAGGAGAGAAGCAACCTGGAACTAAGGAAGAATTTCCTGAACAGTGAGAACAATTAACCGGTGGAACTGCTTGCCACCAGAAATTGTGGGTGCTTCATCGCTGGAGGTTTTTAAGAAAAGATCGGACAGCCACTTGTTTCAAATTGTATAGGGTTTCCGGCTTCAGCAGGGGGCTGGACTAGAAGACCTCCAAGGTCCCTATGTTTCGATGATCTTGACAGGGGGTTAAAGACCTCCAAGGTCCCTTCCAGCCGTATGTTTCTATGATCTTGGGGAGGGTGGGGCTGGACTAGACAACCTCCAAAGTCCCTTCCAGCCGTATGTTTCTATGATCTTGGGGAGGGCAGGGCTGGACTAGCAGACCTCCAAGGTACTTATGTTTCTATGATCTTGGGCAGGGCGGGTTGGACTATCTCCAAAGTCCCTTCCAGCCCTATGTTTCTATGATCTTGGGCAAGGGGTTGGACTATCAGACCTCCGAGGTCCCTTCCAGGCCTATGTTTCTATGATCTTGGGCAAGGGGTTGGACTAGAAGACCTCTGAGGTCCCTTCCAACCCTATTTATTTATTTATTTACTAGTTCAATTTATATGCCGCCTTTCTCCGGAGACTCAGGGAGGCTCTATGATTCTATGTCCTATGAATCCCCCGGGGTGGGGGAGAAAGTCTCAGCCCTCGGCCCGGGAGGAGAAAGTCCAGCCTGCAAGAGACCTACGTCCCGACGGCCAAATGTTTACAACCCTCTCAAAATGCTGCTGGCTGATTCCAGCTGCTTTGCCCAACGACCCATTAGCCAGGAAATAATTCTCCTGGTTCAGGAGTCAGCAACCTGCAGCTCTGGAGCCGCATGTGGCTCTTTCACCCCTCTGCTGCGGCTCCCTGTCACTCAAAATATGCCTCACAACCGCCAATGTGCGACACCCGCCCGGCACACGATTTATTGAGCTTTTCCACCATGGATAGAAGATGGATTTTCAGAAGAAAACAGAAGGTTTAATTCAACTACATCTGCTAGTTTTGTGGCCACTCAAGAAATAGTCAAGCACAGGAAGGTTTTTGTGGCTCCCGGTGTTTTCTTCTGTGTGGGAAACGGGTCCAAATGGCTCTTTTGAGTGTTTTAATTTTGCAGACCCCTGTCCTGGTTTGTCTTAATTGTGATTAACCGAGGTTTAGGCCTAGCATCTTCACATTTTCCCGTGGCCTTCCGGGACTCTTTTCTTTTTTTAGGAAATTCCTGAGCGATCCAAGCAAGAAAACTCCAGAGTGTAGCCATCTATTCTTTATATACAAATACCGTTTTTTGGGGTTATTGTTTTTTTTTTTTTTTTTTAGAAATACAAAAGGAAACATGCACACGCGCGCACACACAATAAATCCTTGGGCCGTGTTAAGACATTTTCTCTCGTGACGCAAAGCCGCAAACGTGCAACCTTTCCGCGCCAGGAGGAAGAAAAATCTTAAAAAAAAAAAAAAAAATTTACAGTCTCGCATTTATTTATTTATTTTTTTCATTCTCCGTTCCGGCTTTTCCCGCACAGGTGGTCGAATTTCCCGCAGTCTTGTTGGCTTTCGTTTTAAAAGTTCCCTGCTTTGGTAGGGAAAATAATAAAAATAACCAAATTCTAAGCGCTCTTGGTAGGATGCAAAAAAAAAAAAAGAGGTTTGAAAGGGGTTGAAGAGGAATTAAAGAGAAGAGTTCACACGCCGGGCAATTTAGAAAGCTCTGCGTAAAAAAAATTAATTCCTAGGAATTAACGGCCCCGCCTTTTAAAATCCGGGGAGTCCTTGAAGTGGGGATGGAGAGAGAATTAAACCAGGTTCAAACCAGCTCAGACATGAGCAAACCCTGTTCCTTACTAGCACTGATGATATTACTTAGCTGGGTCATGAGATGGTTGCAAGAAAACCACTAAGCTCAGAGAGCACCAAAAACCCCTCCTTTCAACCCTGAGCTACCAATATTCTCCTTTACTGATATATACATATATCAGTATATATATATATATACTGGGGGGGGGGGGGTGCCATCTGATCAGCTGCTCAGTTTGCACCAGGAATGGACTGTTTTGCAAGAGGTCAATTCAGCTCTCCGGAGAAGCACGGCAGCGTCTCTCGCACTCGGATCCCTGACTCGGAGGGAGGTCCAGGAAATAGGGGGTCGACAAGGGGATCCCCCTACCCAAGAGAGCAACCGAGGGAACGTTGCGTCTTGCAGTGTTTCCCAGCCACAGCGACTTTAAGATGGGTGGACTTCAACTCCCAGAATTCAACAGTGGTGGTTGAAAAACATCCATAATGGCTGGGGAACTCTGGGAATTACTTGAACCCACAAACGATGCCTGGGGAATTCTGGGAGTTAGTAGAGGCCCATAAATGCTGGCTGGGGAATTCTGGGAGTCATTAGAAGCCCACAATGCTGGCTGGGGAATTCTGGGAGTTAGTTGAGGCCCACAAATGCTGGCTGGGGAATTCTGGGAGTTGAAGTCCATCCTTCGTTAAAGTTGTGGAGGCTGGGAAGCACTGGTCCATAGAAAGCAGCCTCCCTCCCTCTGTCTCTCGCAGGTCTGAGCAGAGAACTTGTAGTCCTTCCTCTGGAGATGGCCTCAGTAGTCTCAATGTCACCGTGGAGGCCCAGAGAAGGACTACAGGTCATCCCAGGCGGTCACTCTTCCACCTCTCTGGTCAACATCGTCTTGTTTGGCCTCAGCCTTCATCACACATTCGTGGTTTGAGGTCGGGGGTGTTGAGTGATCAAACGTGGCCACTTTAAGACTTGTGGACTTCAATTCCCAGAATTCCCCACCCAGAATTCAGCCATGTATAGGTCAAGAACAAATGTGATTAGATTACTATTTTTATTTTTTTTGATTGGGTAACTTTCTTAATAGACGGTGGGAATGAAGTAGATGTAATAGATCTTGACTTGACAGCAAAGTGGAAAGAAGAAATGGCTGGGGAATTCTGGGAGTTGAAGTCCACAGGTCTTAAAAGTGGCCACGTTTCGACAGCCACAGCCCCGGAAGATGTCAGAGGTTACTGGAAAATGCCTATCCTGAATCAGGTGAAAAAGGAAGGCTGCCTGTGGAACCTCCTGAGGGAGCAGCAAGGAACTCTGTCCATGCTCTTGTGCAATATGCACTCAGGACATAGCATTATCCCAAGCCAACCACGTACAAAATCAGGAAAAGTCTTCGGAGAAAAGGGATATTTGGCAGCCAGTCTCTCTCCTGGGGGGGGGCGTGAGGGGGGGGGCTTGGTTCGTGCGTCAGAAAGTGCTCTGGGAAACTGGGGGAAAATCTAGGCAAAATAGGGCCACCCTGAGGGCATCTTTCTACTCCAAAGCCTAATTTACAGCAGAGTGAGAGTGATGCCTGCCCTCCCGAACCATCTGATCTTCTTTTAATTGCTTTTCTCTTAAAAATATTAATAATAATAATAATAATAAAAAAAAAGTAAATGCAACCGGACCAAAGAAACCATTGGCCGAGACCACGAGACTCTCCGGCCAGGCCTCGTGGCCCTAAAGTGCTAGACAAACCCTGCTATCTTTGCCGCCGTCCCTGATTCCACTCCTTGTGGTCTCCTTTCCCTCTCCGCCATGCCATTCCTTTCCCTGCCCTCCCGCCCCACTCGTCATTCGTGGCCGTCCGGACTCAGCTCGTCCAGCTCCGTGTAGGGCTTGATCTCGTGATCCAACAACGACGGGGTCCGTCGGAATGTGGCGGCGATGTCGTCAAAGGTCCGCCCCCGAGTCTCGGGCACCTTGAGGTAGGTGAAGACGGCGAAGATGAAGAGGAGGATGGCGAAGACGAGGAAGACGTAAGGACCGATCGCTTCCTGCAAGGGATAACGGAATAACAAGAGGTGGAAGGGACCTCGGAGGTCTGCTAGCCCAACCCCTTGCCCAAGATCATAGAAACATAGGGCTGGAAGGGATCTTGGAGGTCTTCTAGTCCAACCCCTTGCCCAAGATCATAGAAACATAGGGCTGGAAGGGACCTTGGAGGTCTTCTAGTCCAACACCTTGCCCAAGATCATAGAAACATAGGGCTGGAAGGGACTTTGGAGGTCTTCTAGTCCAACCCCTTGCCCAAGATCATAGAAACATAGGGCTGGAAGGGACCTTGGAGGTCTTCTAGTCCAACCCCTTGCCCAAGATCATAGAAACATAGGGCTGGAAGGGACTTTGGAGGTCTTCTAGTCCAACCCCTTGCCCAAGATCATAGAAACCTAGGGCTGGAAGGGACCTTGGAGGTCTTCTAGTCCAACCCCCCTGCCCAAGATCATAGAAACCTAGGGCTGGAAGGGACTTTGGAGGTCTTCTAGTCCATCCCCTTGCCTAAGATCATAGAAACCTAGGGCTGGAAGGGATCTTGGAGGTCTTCTAGTCCAATCCCTTGCCCAAGATCATAGAAACATACGGCTGGAAGGGACTTTGGAGGTCTTCTAGTCCAGCCCACCCCCCCCCTTGCCCAAGATCATAGAAACATACGGCTGGAAGGGACCTTGGAGGTCTTTAACTCCCTGTCAAGACCATAGAAACATAGGGCTGGAAGGGACCTTGGAGGTCTTTAACCCCCTGTCAAGATCATAGAAACATAGGGACCTTGGAGGTCTTCTAGTCCAGCCCCCTGCTGAAGCCGGAAACCCTATACAATTTGAAACAAGTGGCTGTCCGATCTTTTCTTAAAAGCCTCCAGCGATGAAGCACCCACAACTTCTGGTGGCAAGCAGTTCCACCGGTTAATTGTTCTCACTGTTCAGGAAATTCTTCCTTAGTTCCAGGTTGCTTCTCTCCTTTCCATCCGTCGCTTCTCGTCCTGCCTTCAGGGGCTTTGGAGAATAGATGGATCCCCAACTCTTCTTTGGGGCAGCCCCCCAAATACTGGAAGGCTGCTTCTCTTCATTAAACTAGCCATGCCCAATCCCTCCAAGGACCAACCGTGTTCAGTAACAAACTACCATTCAGTTTCAGGGTTGATTTCCTAGATCAGAGGTCTTCAAAGTGGGCAGCTTTAAGACTTGTGGACTTCAACTCCCAGAATTCTCCAGCCAGCATAGCTGGCTGGAGAATTCTGGGAGTTGAAGTCCACAAGTCTTAAAGCTGCCCACTTTGAAGACCTCTGTCCTAGATGTTTGTTTTCCTCCTCCCTCTCTCCTTTCGTGCTGTGCCATTCGGATCATCGGCCGATGGCTAAAAACATCTGGACGGGCCGTCGGTCGGCACCGAAGCGCAGGGATAAACATCCGTCCTTATCCGGGTCTCAAACTCACCTGGATGGATGGGAAACTCATGCCGATAATAAAGTTGCAAGTCCAGTTGGCAAAGCCGGCCACGGCCATGGCGGCCGGACGTGGCCCCTGGCTGAAGAGCTCCGCCACGATGAACCACGGGATGGGGCCCGGCCCGATCTCGAAGAAGGCCACGAAGGCGAAAATGGCCACCATGCTCAGGTAGCCCATCCAGGACACGGTTTTCTGTCGAGAGAGAGAGAGAGGCGATCTCAGAGGATTTTTCCAGTTGGCAAAATTCCCGGACACGCAACGCGAATACGTACGGATAGTCCTCGAATTGCAACGCTTCGTTTAGTGACCGTTCGGAGTTGCCACGGCACTGAACGAAGGGACTTACGACCGTTTTTTTCACACTTACGACAACTGGAACGTCCGCACTAGTCACGTGATCAAAATTCAGACGCTCTAGGCAAGTGACTCGTATTTATGACGGTCGCAGTGTCCCCGGGGTCATGCAATTCCTTTTGCGACCTTCCGACAAGCAAAGTCAACGGGGAAGACAGATTCGCTTAACAATCGGGTTACTGACTTAACAACCGCTGTGATTCGCTTAACGACTGAGGCAAGAAAGGTCGCAAAACGAAGCAAAACTCACTGAACAAATGCCTCACTTAACAACAGAAATTTTGGGCTCCCCTTTGGACATAAGTCAAGGAACAACTGTACAGTCAATGATTCACTTAACAACCGTGTTACTAACTTAGCTAGCTGCGATTTTGGTTATGTTTTGCTAAGCGACTGTTTCGCTTAGCAACCAGAAATCTGAGGCTCCATTGCAGTCGTAAGTCGAGGACTACCTGCCTTTGGAGGCCTGAGGTGAGAAGGGCCCTTCTGGTGACCCACTGGAGTGGGGAGGAGGACCCATGGATTTTCCTCTCTCGCAAAAGGAAATCGGATAACCTGTTGGTTCAGATTAAGGGACGGTGGAACTGACCGCCACAAGAGGCGGCCGATTGGGATGGAGAGAAATTCAGCCCTCAAGAGGGGTTGTCCTGTGTCCGGCTACTCACCAGAAGGAGGAGCGAGGTCATCATCAAAAGGGCACAGACCCCCATCCCGAATAAGCCCAGCATATGTAACGTCCGCCTTCCTGCCCGCTCCACCAGGAACACCTGGAAGAGAGAAAAAAGGTGAGGAAAAATGCTGAGAATCCTCCCCAGGGAAGCGATTCTGTTCGATTTCTACAGCAAATGATTGATAGCAAATTTTGAATTTTATAGCAAATTGAACCGGGGGGCTGGACTAGAAGACCTCCAAGGTCCCTTCCGACTCTGTTATTTCAATCTCTACAGCCAATTATTGAGAGCAAACCTCTGGACAGCACTTGGTAATTGCTAAACTTTGCGGACAACGGAAGGAAAGGATGGATCTTGGCCAACATTTCTCAGCCGTTTTAAGTTGTGTGGACTTCAACTCCCAGAATCCCCCTGCCATCTCTGTTTTTTTTTCCTTCTTCACTTTGCCGAAGTCAAGTTATATTACGTTCCCTTCATACCCACCATCTATTAAGAAAGCTACCCTATCCCAAAAAATGCGACCGAGGAGTTTAACCAACTTTTTTCTTGTCCACCAGCCATGTTTGCTGGGGAATTCTGGGAGTTGAAGTCCACAAGTCTTTAAAGGTACCTGGTTTGGAGACATCCACACCCTACCTACCCCGCTCTTGGGGAACGCCACGGGGCAGGATCTCTTACCGAAATGATGGTGAAGATGGTGTTGACCACGCCCGTTCCGATGGTCGCGTAAATGGGCTGCTCCAGGCCGGCTTTGGACAAGATGTCGGTGGAGTAATAGAAGACCTAAAGAGGAACAGTGAAGGTTCTTCCTGGTCCTTAGGGGTCCCACCTCCCTCCCTCCCTCCCTCCGGCAGCCCCACTCACGGCATTGATGCCCGACAGCTGCTGGGACAGCTGCAGGACCACGGCAATCAACAGCGGCTGGCGGTAAATGCGGGAACGGAAGAGCTGGAGGATGGAGACCTTGTGTTCCATGTCCATACGCCGTTTCTCCTCCTTCATCTCCGTCAACGCCGCACTCACATCCTGACGGCCGGTTAGTCGCTTGAGACCTAGGGAGTGAGGACGACGGCCCATGGAAGTTAGCATGAGGGGAGCACCGCCCAACGGGGTGGAAAGAGGAAACGGGGAATCCCAGGAACGGGGAGTGGGGGGGAAGACGGGATGGGAGAAGAGGGATGGCCAACTGTTGGGTTGACTTGATGGAACATCTCGATCCTGGCGATTTCCAGGTACGAGGACTGCAATTCCCAGCGTCCCTTGGGATGTTCGCTCGGGATCTGTGGAGTTGTGGGCTCGATGTACCTGGAGGGTAATGGATTGTGGGGAGGAGGTGGGGAAATGGACAGGATTCCATTGGTGGATCCCCGAATAAGGTCACCAGTGAGAAGGTGAGAGCAGGGAAGAATAGATCAGAAGAACCATGTTTGACTTGTTGTGGTTAGTGGTGGGTGCTCCATCACTGGAGGATTTCAAAAACAAGCTAGACAACTGGGGTGTTGTAAGGGGTTGGACTATAAGACCTCTGAGGTCCCTTCCAGCTTATGATTCTATGTTCTAGCTGAGGGGGTCTCCAAACTGGCTGCCAACTAACCTTCTTCCTAAGCCTTTTCGTCATTTTGTACCATGGTTGGCTTGGTGTAAATGCTAAGTCCCGAGTGCACATCGCACAAGAGTGCCGCAGAGCATGTGCAGAGTTCCTTGCTGTTCCCTCAGGAGATTCCATTGGCAGCCTTCCACCTTCACACGGTCCAGAATATTCATTTTCTAGCTGAATTGTCACCTTCTACACCGGGGGTGTGTGTGTCTCCAAACCTGGCCCCTTTAAGGTTCGCGGACTCCAACTCCCAGAATTCCCCAGCCAGCAAGGGTTTCCCAGAATTCAACATAGGTAGGAGAAAAACAAATGTGACTAGACTATTTTCTTATGATTTTTTATTATTTATATTATTATTATTATTATTATTATTATTATTATTAATAATAATAATAATAATAATAATAATAATAATAATAATAATAATAATAATAAATAATAGACGGTGGGAATGAAGTAGACGTAATATATCTTGACTTCAGCAAAGTGGGGGGAAAAAAACGGGCTGGGGAATTCTGGGAATTGAAGTCCACGTCTTAAAGCTCCCAAGGTTGGGGACCCCTGGTCTAACAAAAGTAGGGGTGCCCCATCAGATAAACATGAGATGAAAAAGAAGTAAACGGCGCCTCAAAAGAGGTTGGGGGGGTGTCACGCCATCTCCTCCCCAGATCTTTCCCAGGGAAAGTTCTACTTCAAGTTGTCTTCAACTTATGATGATTCATTTAGCGACCATTACACATTACAACAGCAAGGGGGGAAAAAAAGAGACGAGCGGCCCTCGCTTTCACAACCATTACTGCTGTTGCGTGATCACAACTCGGACACTCGGTGACCGACGCGGATTGACATGTCCGCCATTTGTGACCATCAAAGCCAGCTTCGTCAATGGGGAAGCCAAATAAACTTCCCGACGTGTTGCTCCCTTAACGGCAGTGATTCACTTAGCAACGGTGGCCAGGAAGCTTGTAAAACGAGGCAAAATGCACTTCACAACTGTCTCGCTTTGCCACGGACAGGTTGGGCTCGTCCGCTATGGTCGTAAGCCGGGGAGGAATTGCCTGTACTCACTTTCTTTGGCCTTGGACTCCTTGTTTCGGATGATGTACAGGTAGCGCGGGCTCTCCGGACAGAAAGGGAAGAGCAGCAGCTGCAGGATGGAGGGCACCACGGTGATGCCCATCAAGAGGGGCCAGTAGGTCTCCGTGCCCAGCAGGGTGTCCAGGCCGCACACCTGGCAGGGGGGGAAAAAAAAGCGGTTGGTTCAAGACCTACTCGCAATCAACTGGAAGATGGCGTGCTAAATATCGGTGGTGCAAAAAAGGAGAAGAGTTGTAGCTCAGGGTTGGAGGGTCATTGGTGCACTCAGAGCTTTGTTGGTTTTCTTACAGACGTTTCATGACCCAGCTAGGGAACATCATCAGTGCGAGGAGGAGGAGGAGGAGGAGGAGGAGGAGGAGGAGGAGGAGGAGGAGGAGGAGGAGAATTGTGGGGTCCTTGGTGCTCTCTGAGCTTAGTTGTTTTCTTCCAGATGTTTCATGACCCAGTCGGGGAACATCATCAGTGCTAGAATGTGCAAATCCCACTCCCTTCTAACACTGATGATGTTCCCTTGTTGGGTCATGAAATGTCTTCAAGGAAACTACCAAACTCAGAGAGCACCAAGGACCCCACAGTCCGACCCTGATCTACCGATCTCTTCAACTGGTAGAAAGAGCATCCTTTACATTCCCCACAGGCCTCCCCAAGCTTCCCCTGGTAAAGACTTCGGGAAAACAACATCTTGGGTCTTTCAGAATAAGAAGCACTCTTAACTGGGACCAACCAATTGCTAACTCTGTCTATATTCCACCGAGGACGTGTGGAGTGTTTTTAAGGAGCCCATTCTCGATCTCCGGTACCGGAATTCACAGTACTTCGTGGTTGCAGTTCTCGACTTACAACAATTCATTTAGTGACCGTTCGAACTTATAACGGTACTGAAAAAAGTGACTTACGACCGCTTTTCACACTTACGACCGTTGCAACATCCCTGTGGTCACGCGATGATCAAAATTCGGATACTTGGCAACTGACTCATATTTATGACGGTCGCAGTGTCCCGAGCTCACGTGATCCCTTCTTTGATCCGACCCCCTCCATCCACCCCCTCCCCTCAAATCTCTAATATGGGGATAGGAGTGCCTAGGCTACTTACCTGGGCAATTAGGATCCCGATGACAATGGCCAGCTGGTTCATGGTCCCCAAAGCCCCCCGAAGCTTGGTGGGGGCGATCTCCCCCACATACATGGGGACCAGTCCGGAGGCAAATCCTGACACAGAGTGGGAGAAGGGGGAGAGGGAATGAAGTTAACTCAACCCCACATCAACAGCTCTGCTCCTTTGATGGTAGGTGTTGTGGCCCGTCAGCGCCTGTGCAGCTAGTAGCTGATTCTGACAGCGAGGAGGCTGGTGTGGGGCTGCGACAGCAGCCTGTGCAGCTGGCACTCGAGTCAGACAATGAGGAGGCTGGAGAAGATGTGGTGCCAGAGGCGGGGATTCAGCCAGGGTCTTCAGAACCTCCAGAAGCTCCCATAAGTGAAGAGGACGAAGAGGAGGAGCCTCTTCTCGATGCATGGGCGCCCAGAGCTGCCAAAAGGCAGGAGTGGCTCCTCAGGAGGAGGTCTCCTCGAGAGTAAGGCTTAAGGCTAACTGGCCACTCCCTTAGCCTATTTAAGGAGGAACGCCAACTGAAGCAATTTGCAGGGAACAACTTCGTTCACTCTCCTTCGCGTCTTGATCTTAGTTCTCTGCAAATTGCTTCTGGGATTTCTGCCAACCCTAGTAAGATTACGATTATTTATTCTTTGGATTCTTGTAGGCTGTTAAGAAAGATAATTAGCAGCCTTTTTTTGAAAAAGAATGATTTAATTTAGTAAACTAAGGTTTGTACAGACTCTGTGTGTGCTGCGTTCTTTGGGGCAGAACAGGTGGGGGGATTTTTGCCCATCTTCTCATATTGTAGATAAGTAGGTTGGTTGTCGTTCATTCATTCATTCACTCATTCATTCATTCATTCATTCATTCATTCATTCATTCATTCCTTGATTGCATTGAGATACCATTCTAGTCAAGTCTGATTCAGTACAATTGAGTTGTAGCCCCATCTAAAAAGCCAGTTGGATGACTTTGGGCCAAACACCAGGTGACGGTGAGTTCTAGTCCCACCTTAGGCATGAAACCCAGCTGGGTGAGCCAATCACCAGGAGACGGGGAGTTCTAGTCCTGCCTTAGGCATGGAAGCCAATTGGGTAATTTTGGGCCAATCACCAGGAGACGGGGAATTCTAGTCCCGCTTTAGGCATGAAAGCTGGCTGGGTGCCTTTGGACCAATCACTAGGAGACAGTGAGTTCTAGTCCCGCCTTAGGCATGAAAACCGGCTGGGTGTCTTTGGACCAATCACTAGGAGACAGTGAGTTCTAGTCCCGCCTTAGGCATGAAAGCTGGCTGGATGTCTTTGGACCAATCACTAGGAGACAGTGAGTTCTAGTCCTGCCTTAGGCATGAAAGCCGGCTGGGTGACTTTGGGCCAATCACCAGGAGACAGTGAGTTCTAGTCCCATTTTAGGCATGAAACCCAGCTGGGTGAGCCAATCACCAGGAGACGGGGAGTTCTAGTCCTGCCTTAGGCATGGAAGCCAATTGGGTGATTTTGGGCCAATCACCAGGAGACGGGGAATTCTAGTCCCGCCTTAGGCATGAAAGCTGTCTGAGTGTCTTTGGACCAATCACCAGGAGACAGTGAGTTCTAGTCCTGCCTTAGGCATGGAAGCCAATTGGGTGATTTTGGGCCAATCACTAGGAGACGGTGAGTTCTAGTTCCCCCATATATCTCCCCCTCTCTTTCTCCCGCGGTACCCAAGACCCGACAGGAGGAAAACCAGCCCCCCCTTTTCCTCCACCCCCATGAAACGGTGACCCCCACTCACCCCCCTTACCTGAGAAGGCCCCGATCACAAACCGCCCGAAGATCATCATCTCGTAGGATTTGCCGAATTTAGCCAACCCCATCAAGCCACCAGCGACAAAGGCCAGGCCGTTGTTGATGATCATGGCTCTTTTCCTGGAAGGAAAGGAGACCACACGGCATGGACAACGAAGCTTCCTCGAGGGGGTGGGGGGTGGATGGGAGGTCCCATCCTGCACCAAGGGGGGTCCCATCAACTTTGGGGGGTCTCCTCCATGAAGGAAGAGCCTGTAGCTGCAGAGACAAACTACGTTTCCATAGCAACCTGATCAGACCGTGATCCACCCATCAATTTATCTGGGATTAAACCCGGTTTAGGGGTGCTTCCCATCACTCACGTCACAACCACAACTGTAGAGCCATAGGAAACATCTCCATCTCCTCGACTTACGACGGTTCATTTAGTGACCATTCAAAGTTAGAAAAAGAGGACTTAGGATCATTCCTCACCCTTACGACCCGTGGCAGTTTCCCCGGGGTCACGCGACCAAAACAATCGGACCCTTGGCAATGGGGGGCTCCTGTTTATGACGGTCGCGCTGGTTTTGCGACCTTCTGACAAGCAAAGTCAACGGGGGGGGACGGGACAGGACGGGGGGGACGCCAGATTCATTTAACGACCGTGTGACTAACCTAACCACGGCAATGATTCAATTAACGACCGCGGCAAGAAAGGTCGTAAAATGGGGGCAAAACTGACTGAACAAACGTCTTCCCTTAGCAACAGAAACATTGGACCTCCATGATGATCGTTAAGTGGAGGATCCCACCTGGATTTACGACCGCAGGCGGCCTCTTGTAAAGTCAAGGACCACTTGTAACGTTGCCGACTTCGGTAATTCGCGCGCGGCTCTGACTGCTTGGGCCTGGGGTCTTTGCCCTCTCTGCTCTGTAGGGCGCTCTGCCCATGCTCAGAGGATATCCCCCTTCCTTGCTAGGGAGGAGCCCACCCCAGGAGGGAGGGAGGGAGGGAGAGAGGGAGGGCTCACCTGCCCAGCCATTCGGAGACCACGCCCACCATGAAGGAGGCGAGCATCCCGCCGAGGGAGAAGATGGAGACCGAGAGGGACCACAGGATGTTGAGCGTGGCCGGATCGATGGAGGAGCCGTTCTCCGCGCCTTGACGATGCCGCCAGGTCGCGTTGTAGTTCTGCTCGATGATCTGGGATGGGAGGAGGGGAAGGGAGGAGAGGGGAGGGGGGCAAGCAGAATGACTTTACGGTCGCTTTGAATGCACACGAATCGGCACAGGTTAAAACGAAATCCACTCGGGTACGGTTTCTCTGGATTGTCTCTCCGTAAAAGCACCGGGGTTTACGAGGGGTTTACGAAACTGGGGATGGGACGGGGTGGAACGGAATAGTGGAATGAAGAAAGAAGAATGGAATGGAATGGAATGGAATGGAATAAATAGAGAATGGAATGGAATGGAATGGAATGGAATGGAATGGAATAGAATAGAATAGAATAGAATAGAATAGAATAGAATAGAATAGAATAGAATAGAATAGAATAGAATAGAATAGAATAGAATAGGAGAATAAGAATAGAGTGGAGTGGAGTGAAATGGAATAGAATATGGAATAGAAGGGAAGGGGAGAGGAGAGGAGACGAGACGAGAGGAGAAGAGAAGAGGAATAGGAATAGAATAAGAAATAATTAGAATAGAAATAATAGAATAGAAATAATTAGAATAGAATAGAAAAGAATAGAATAGAGAATAAGAATGGAGTGGAATGGAATGGAAAAGAATATTGAAGAGGAGAGGAGAGAAGAGAAGAGAAGAGAAGAGAAGAGAAGAGAAGAGAAGAGAAGAGAAGAGAAGAGAAGAGGAATAGAATAAGAAATAATTAGAATAGCATAGCATAGCATAGCATAGCATAGAATAGAATATGGAATAGAAGGGAAGGGAAGGGGAGGGGAGGGGAGGGGAGGGGAGGGGAGAGGAGAGGAGAGGAGAGGAGAGGAGAGGAGAGGAGAGGAGAGGAGAGGAGAGGAGAGGAGAGGAGAGGAGAGGAGAGGAGAGGAGAGGAGAGGAGAAGAGAAGAGGAATAGGAATAGAATAAGAAATAATTAGAATAGAAATAATAGAATAGAAATAAATAGAATAGAATAGAATAGAATAGAATAGAATAGAATAGAATAGAATAGAATAGAATAGAATAGAATAGAATAGAATATGGAATAGAAGGGGAGGGGAGGGGAGAGGAGAGGAGAGGAGAGGAGAGGAGAGGAGAGGAGAGGAGGGGAGAGGAGAATAGGAATAGGAATAGAATAAGAAATAATTAGAATAGAAATAATAGAATAGAAATAATTAGAATAGAATAGAATAGAAAAGAATAGAATAGAGAATAAGAATGGAGTGGAAAGGAATGGAAAAGAATATTGAAGAGAAGAGAAGAGAAGAGAAGAGAAGAGAAGAGAAGAGAAGAGAAGAGAAGAGAAGAGAAGAGAAGAGAAGAGAAGAGGAATAGAATAAGAAATAATTAGAATAGCATAGCATAGAATAGAATAGAATAGAACAGAATAGAATACTTCATTGTCACTTTGAATCTACACTAATCAGCGTACATTAAAAAGAAATTTCGTTGCGTGAAGCTCTCAAAGGGCCAGCCCCTCCAATATACACTACATAAACTTGACAAGATAAATAAATAAATCAATACAAAATTATGCATCTATCCACATATATTATACGACACAGAGGGACGACACAGTCTACCTCGGATGTATACGTGCCCAGGGCGAGAGAAACGAGTCTTGCGAGTTTACCGGATGGATGGCTCATAGGGAACATGGCCGTTACAGAATCTGGTAAAAGTCCTGCTAGAAATCCTTCGAAACCCCCTCCCAGAGGGGAACGACAGAAAGAGACCGTGAGGTGGGTGTGTGAGGTCTCCCACAATGCTTTGAGCTCTGAGCACGGAGCGCTTATGAGCAGCATCCCGAATAACGGGGAGCGAGCTTCCTATAATCTTCTCCGCTGTCCTCACCACTCTCTGTAGGGACTTTCTATCTCAGGTGCTGCGGCCACCGAAGTTAATTAAAACACTCCCAATTGTGGCTCTGTAAAAAGTGGCCAGGACAGAAGGAGAAAGATACGCTCTCCTCATCCGACACAGGAAATGCAGATACTGGTTTGCACGCTTCCCTACGGGTGACGTGTACCTTACCTCCATTCGCTTAGCGACCGTTTCAAGTTAACAACCGGGTTGAAAAAAAAGTGACTTACAACCGATCCTTATACTTCGAGACCATCACGGTATCCCCGTGGCTACACGATGAAAATATGGGGCCCTTGGCAACAGATTCAGGTAGTCTTCGACTTACGACCACAATGGTGCCTCAAATTTCTGTTGCTAAGTGAGACAGTCGTTAAGTGAGCTTTGTCCCATTTAAAGACTTTTCTGGCCACAGTCGTTAAGTGAATCCCTGCAATTGTTAAATCAGTCACACTGTCGTTAAGCGAATCCAGCTTTCCCCATTGACTTGGCTTGTCGGAAGGTCGCAAAAGGGAATCACATAGTCCCGGGACACTTCAAACGTCATAAATAGGAGTCAGTTGCCAAGTAAGTAGCTGAATTTTGACCCCAGGGCCACGGGGATGCTGCAACGGTCGTAAGTGTGAAAAACAGTCATAAGTCACGTTTTCCAGTGCCGTTCAAATGGTCAGTAAACGAACCATCGTAAATTAAGGAAGATCTGTCCTTAGGATGGTTGCAGCATCATACAGTAGATGATTTTTGTGACTGTCCAGATATAATTATATCATATAATTATATTCTATTAATCATTATATAATTATAATTAATTCAATTAATCAAATCATTAATTAATCCCCGGCTCACATGATCGCTATTGGTGATCTTCCCAGACCACTCCCCACAAGTCAAAGGGGGGGGGAGAAGAAGCCGGATTTGCTTAACGACCATGTGACTCACTTAACAACTGAGGCGACTCGCTTAGCAACCGTGCCGAGGAAGGTTCTAAAATTGAGCACGGCTCGCTTTTTTTCCCTCTTTTAAATGGGGATTTTAAATTTGGTTTTAAATTATTGGGGTTTTAAATATGGTTCAGCCAAATTTATGTAATCGGTTTTATCTCTGTTTTAAATTTTGTATCTATACGTTTTATTTTATGGCTGTTCACCGCCCTGAGTCCTTTGGGAGTAGGGCGGTATACAAATTTAATTAAATAAAATAAAATAATAAATAAATTAACAACTGCCCTGCTTCGCCATGAAAATTCAGGGCCCCAACTTTCATCGTAAATCGAGGACTACCTGTATTGAAAGCGGGAGGAGGTGGGATGGTGGACGATGATTCGAATAAACGCCCAATTTTCAGCCCTTAATGCATTTTTCCCGCTCTTGTTTGTTTTTTTAGGGGATTGATTGGTTTATTTATTGTAGGAAACTTAGGAAATTTATGACACTTGTGTGCTTAGGCACACAACCACAACAATCAAAGAGTTTCCTGCAGCTTTCCGTTCGTTTCCAGGAACAGCCCAAGAGTTCAATTGTCTGATATTTCCTTCTCTTTGTGTGGATTTGAGCGACTCCGTGCAAGGGGGAAGCGTTCTCCAGACAAAGACTTCACCGAGATAGGAACCAGATCAAAGCAGTCCTCGACTTACGACTGCAATGGCGCCCAAAAAACATCTGTCGCTAAGGGAGACGATTGCTAAATGAGTTTTATTTATTATTTATATTTTATTTTATTTATTGGATTTATATACCACCCTACTCCCGAAGGACTCAGGGCGGTGAACAGCCACAGAATAAAACACATAAATACAAAAATTTAAAATAGAATAAAAACGAATTAAATAATTTGGCTGAGACAAATTTAAAATACCCAATAATTTAAAACAAATTAAAATTTACATTTAAAAGGGGAAAAGATTTAGGCCAGTTTTACAAGCTTTCTTGCCACGGCTGTTAAGGGGGACTCCCTGCGGTCGTTAAATCAGTCGCCCGGTTGTTAAGCGAACCTGGCTTTCCTCGTTGGATTCTGTCAGAAGGTCGCAAAAGGGAATCAGGTGGGACGCTGCGACCGTCATTAACGACGAGCGTCTGAATTTTCATCACGTGGATGCTCGGGTCGTCCAGTGTGAAAAAACGGTCGTAAGCCCCTGTTTTTCAGTGCCGTCGTAACTTGGAACGGTCACTAAATGAAATGTTGTAAGTCGAGGACTACCTGTACACAAGATCGGCAACTCACATTTAAAACATTGTAGCTGGGGCTCTGACACTATGGCAGAAGTCCCACCCAGAAGCCTAAAACAAATATAATTTATTATTTAAATATAATTTATTTATATTTTGATATATATATAATTGCAAATATTGATTGATTAATTGCAAAAATTGATATAATTGCAAATGTTCAGTTGACTATTCTATTTTTCATATTATGTAGGGCATAAATTTGGTCAACATGGTTACAGTGGCCATTTTGACTTTTTTGACCTAGTTCTCCAGGAAGGACCCTGGAAGAGCTGAAGGACCTGGTTGGAGGCGGAGCTTCATGGAGGGTCAATCGGAACTGATCGCCTTAGAAGGTCAATCCATGGGAAGTCCCAGCTTTCTTGGGAAGGACCAGCAGGAAGGAAGCTTAGGAGGACCAGCAGTATGGAAGAAGGACTCAGTTATAGTGGTGATGGGGGCACCGTTGGAAGAAGGGCCTCCTGATGTTGAGAACATCCATCAGGTTCTCAAGAGTGGACCCTTGACTTGATAGCAGATCAGTTTCTTTTGAGGGAAGCCACACAACCTTCACAGAAGTCCATAATGGTGGGAAAGGTGGAAGGGAAGAGAAGAGGACAACCACGGAAGAATGGATGGACTGAGGTGTTGTGGTGATGGAGACACCATTGGAAAACCTGAAGGATCAGATCCTGCAGGAGAACATCTTTGTGGTCAATCAGAACTTTTCAGATGGCAGAAGGTCAATCCATGGGAAGACCCAGCTGTCTTGAAGAAGTCCATAAAGTTGGAAGGAAGGAGAAGAATAGGAGGACAAACAGCAAATGGGGAGGATTCAGTTATAGTGGTCATGGAGGCAAGGTTGGAAGAGCTAAAGGATCAGATTGGGAACAGACCTTCATGGAGAACATCTAGGAGGTTGTTAAAGCTTGACACTGCCTTGATGGTCTTCATCAATCAAATTCTATTGAGGCAACCCATCCAACCTCCAGAGAAGTCCATGTAAAGGTGGAAGGGAAGGGACCAACAACCAGCCAGAAGATGGATGGGTTGAGGTGTAGTGGTGAAGGAGACACCATTAGAAGACTTGAAGAAACAGGTTGGAGACAGATCCTGCTGGAAAACATCTCTGTGGTCAATCAGAACTGATCGGATGGCAGAACCTCACTCAACAGGAAGACCCAGCTGTCTTGAGAAGTCCATAAAGTTGGAAGGAAGGAGAAGAAGAAGAGAAGGACCAGCAGCAAGGGGGAAAGACTCAGTTAGAGTGGCGTTGGGGGAGCCATTGGAAGAGCTGAAAGACCAGGGTGGAGACAGATCTTCGTGAAGAACATCTTCTAGGAGGTTGTTAAGAGTTGACACTACCTTGATGGTCATCATCAATCAATCAATTTCTATGAAGGCAACCCATACAACCTCCAGAGAAGTCCATAAGCGTGGGAAAGGTGGAAGAGAAGAGTAGAAGAGGACAACCAGCAGGAAGGTGGGTGGACTGAGGTGTAGTGGTTATGGAGACACCATTAAAAGACCCGAAGGACCAGACTGGAGAGAGATCTTCATGGAGAACGTCCAAGTAGCTCAGTGTTCTTTAACCTTGGAGACTTTTAAGATGGGTGGACTTCGACTCCCAGAATTCCCCAACCAGCATACCTGTTTCCCATTTAATTGTCACACCATCTATCCCACTTTTAATTCATTTATTAATTTAAGCTTGTCATGGGTTATTTATTTATTTTTTCACTTTGCTGGTCAAGGTATATTACATCTACCGCATTCCCACCGTCTATTAAGAAAGTTACTCCATCAAAAAAATGAAATGAAGGTAGTCATGGACTCCACTGACCGACACCCCCCCCACCCCAGCCCCAAGCCTCAGGACACAGCTCCATCGGTTTACCTTTTGGGGGGCATTGATCACCCCGATGTTGTATCCGAATTGCAAGGATCCCAAGATGGCCGTCAGGACAGACAGGATTAAGACGGGGGTAATTTCACTCCCAGCCGCCTCCGTGCCCTGAAAAACAGAATTCCTGGTTAGGTTCGCGGAACGGAGAAACTGGGGACCCCGGCACATTTGGGGTGAATTGTCAAAAAAGCCAAGTACGTCCCTTCAATAAAAGTGGTGCTTTGCTTTACTTTGTTTACAACGTTACCCACTTTAAAGTATGGGGACTTCAACTCCCAGAATTCCCCAGGCAGCAATGGCGGCTAAGGGATTCTGGGAGTTGAAGTCCAGTCAGTAATCTTTCAATGAGTTGAGGTGCAGATGGATGGACTTCAACTCCCAGAACACCCAGGCAGCAATGCCAACTGGGGAATTCTGGGAATTGAAGTCCAGTCAGTCATCTTTCAATGGGTTGAGGTACAGATGGATGGACTTCAACTCCCAGAATACCCCAGGCAGCAATACTGGCTGAGAAATTCTGGGAGTTGAAGTCCACCCATTTTAAAATGGCTACAACTCTCAGAATTTTCCCAGAATTCCCCAGCCGGCATTCAACCGACAAATGGAGCTCCTGCTGCTTATGACAGCGCCCGAATCAAATGGTTTAACTGGCATTTTGGCACCCTCGATTAATAGAGTTTTCAAACCCGGCACCTTGAAGACGGGTAGACTTCAACGCCCATAATCCCCCAAGCATCGCAGCTGGCTGGGGGGCATCCTGGGAGTCGAAGTCCACCCATCTTAGTTAAAACGGCTCAGGTTTGTACCTGCTCCTACCAGCTGCTCCACCTTCTTGCAAACCAGACGGGCAGGCCGATTCGGAAACATGCAGCCACAGGCCCATAATGCACAGCCCCTCCGGCGGCAACATTCCCTTGTGCAAGACAGGGCACGCGTTCGTAGCACGGAGGATGCCCTGAGTATTTTAAAATTCTCGATCCGTCGGCTCTTCCCCGTTTTGAGAGGTTTTTGGAATTCCTCGCGGATAAAAAGATCTGGATGGAGGCCAGACGCAGCCTAAGGAGTCCAGATATCATCTATTTCCTCCTGCAATCCTATTTCTCCCCCCCCCCCATTTTTTAACTATACCCTGCATTCCACCATCACCCTCCCCTCTCAAAAAAATAGATTTATAGGGCAGAAGGAATGCCAACCCTCCGAAACAATGGAAGGAGGAGAATTATGATTAATTTCCGGAACGGTTGCTATCCTGCGGGAATCGGATAGAGTCCAGCTGGGCTCAGAATAGCGTGCAAAAGTCAATATTGGATTTAAGCATTTAGATTTGAACCGCGATATTGCGTCCCTCGTGGCCGGCTACGAGGAAGAGAGAGAAGACGGAAGAAAACGCACAACTGCGCAAAGGGTGGTTGTAAGGAAGTCAGTAAGTGGGGTGGGGTGGGGACCTCTAAAGACCCTTACAATTCTATTAATCTGTATCTCTGTCATCAGAACCTCAAACAACACCCAGCCCCCCCCGCCCCGCCGTTTAAATCCTGGGGGAAAAGGGACCTTGCAATACACAGACACTCCTCGACTTACGACAGTTCGCTTAGTGACCATTCAGAGTCACAAAAGGGACTTGGGACCGTTATTCACACTTACGACCTTTGTAGCGTTCCCCATGGTCAGGGGATCAAAATTCAGACGCTTGGCCGCTGACTCGTATTTATGACGGTCGCAGAGGCCCGGGGTCAGGCGATCCCCTTCGGACAAGCAACTGTCAAGAGGGAAGCCCGATTCGCTTCACAACTGAACAACCGGAGCGATTCGCTTAACAATGGT